>NW_020954598.1:1068401-1076398 GCF_900497805.2 Vombatus ursinus | reverse complement strand
ACTATGCTTGCCTGGTATCTGAGCCAAGCCCTAGGGATACAAAGAAAAGCAAAAAGATGGTTCCTGCTCTCAAGGAGTTTACATTTTGGTGAAGGAGACAAGATACAAAAAAAAAAATACATACAAGATATACACAACGTGTATATCTCTGGTGCCCATAACTTAATTTAATTTAACTTAATTTAACATCTTAGTTCTCTTTCAACTCTCACATTCTATGTTCTAAAGTCCCTTGTAGTTCTAACATTCTGTGTTCCAAGATCTCTTCTAATGGAAAGACAGTATGATATGGTGGGGAGAACACACAACGTCGAATAGACCAGACCAGCTTCTGGTTGTAGCCTTGCCATTTACATTGTGTGACCATGAGTGAGTCATTTAATTTCTCTGAGACTGGTTCCTTAATTGTAAAGTGCTTATGGTCCTTACATCATGGGGTCATTGTGAGAAAAGTGCATTGTAAATCTTAAGGCGCTATAAAAATGCTAGTATTATTATTCCAGATTGCACATCCTATGATTCTATTGCTTGAAAGAGTAAAAACTCCATGAGGACAGGGTCAATGTCTTACATAACCACTGCATCTTCTCCAATTAACTATTCTAGTAGGTGCTTAATAAATATTTATTGTTTATCCTTCCTATTTTTTTCTTAAGAGAAGATATACAGACTCCAAATATATTGATACTACCTCCAATTGAATGGGGGGAAACTTACTGTCATCCTCACCCATTTTATGGCTGATCCATTCCAAACCTCTGCATGGTTAAAGAGAAAATCATGTCTTGTCCAATCAATGGCCTTGTCCTGAACCAACTGCAATGAATAGCCTTCCAATCCTGCCTACTCTGACGTGTGCTGCAATTTCCGTGAAATTGAACCAGCTAGCTATTTTCTGCCCCATTATGGCCCACCACCATGCCTTTTTAATGCCACACACACACACCCTCCATTATTCTTGCCAGCCCCTGCAGAAGAAGACTTGAACAAACCCTAAAATCAGTGGTTTTCAATGTGAGTGGCCTCCAGTTTCTATCCACTTCTCCCTTTCTTTTCTAAAATGTCAGCACAAATGTTCCTCGTGTCATTTTTTTTCTGATCATGTTACTTATGCCACTGAAAATAGCAACTGACAGTTTGCTCAAGCTGCCCTCAAGGATCTAGTATAGCTGGGCCCAATACCCAGGGAGTTAGAGGCAGGCAGATGGCAGGATCGATGGAAGAACTTCACAGCAAGAATAATCCAGAAGTCAAATAGGGTCACTTGTGAGGTTCTGACAGAAGATGTCCCTGGAGCAGAGGCTGAGAAAGCACCAGTCAGGCATCCTGTAGAGGACTCATTCCTGCAAACGGGAGGAAAGTAGGACAAGATGACTTATGTGGTCACTCTTGACTCTAAGGCCCTCAGATCAAGAAGCAACATGTGGTGCTGGAGAGATCATAGTGCTAGGAATCAGGAGACCTGAGTTTTAGCCCAGGCTTTGCCAGAAATTGGCTGTATACAATCTTGGACAACTCTAGGTCATCTGTAAAATGATGAGGCTAGACTGGATCTAACATCCCTTCTGTCTCTTAGAGCTTATGTATGTACAATTCTGTGAACTTCACCATCAGCCCAGGGGACCAAGAAGGACTTTCTTTGTTCACTCATTTCATACTACTTTTCACTTTCCCAGTCATGATGTCTGTTGATGAGTTATGTATTTCTTTCACTTCTACTTGCTGCCCCAGTATCACATCAATTCCCATTTCCCTCCTTCTCTCTCTTTTTCTATTTCTTCTTATTCTTATAATAATGAGCTTCTTGATTACCTAAATTTTCTCTTTCAAAGGCATCATGACCCATCTTTTTATTTTAAGCCCAGCATCACCGTGCTCACTTCTCTTCTTTGTCTGGCATATTCTAAGTAATCATTTAATCACCAAATGTTTGGACTGGAAGAAACTTTAGAAATCTTCTAGTCCAATATACTTCTGCTTCTCGCAGAAGAGGAAACGGGCTCAGAGTGAGAACTAACCTAAGAATACACAGCCAGTTAGTGACACCATTAAGAATAGACTCCAGGTCTTGGATTTCTTTTCCTGTTCTTCTCACTAGAGAAGTTGCTTTCTTTTTTGTTTCCCTTCTTCCATAATTCCCCAATAATTCAAATTTTCCCTTTCTTTTCTTTATATTTCTGATGTAAAGGTGACAGGTGCCACACCCTATACCCACACCTCTGAGCAAAGGCAGGAAAAATATAGCTCAGCAGGTCCCCTGAGCTCTTTTATCTCTAATGTTACCATTTTATTTCCCCATCATGATCTGCATGGTTTCTGCCCATACTAGAATTTCAGAGTTCGATGGAAGAACTTCACAGCAAGAATAATCCAGAAGTCAAATAGGGTCACTTGTGAGGTTATGGGTAAAAATCATAGAGAGGCAGATTTCAGTTCAGTATAAGAGCAAACTTCCTAACAATCAGAGCTATCCAAAAGTAAAATAGACTGTCTGCCTCAGGAGGTAGTGAGCTCCCTGTCTCTGGAGGTCTTCAAGTGAGGACTGGGTGATCACTTATCTAGAATGTTATGAAAAGGATTTGAAGGGATAGGAAGTAGACTGGTAGACCTCTGTGATTCCTTCTAATCCTAGCATTCTATGACCTAGCATTCATGACTACTTTCTCGTCTGCCTGTTTGAACTGCTCTAACACCTGTCACTGCTCCTCTCTTTGTTACAGGTGGCCATCTTGGCTAGGAGAAGCCCATTGGATTCCTCAACTTTCCTTGGATCCGGCCACAACTGTTAAAGGAACCGAAGCCCAGGGAGATGACAGCATTGGCTCAATGTCACACAATGTTTACAGTGAATCCAGGACTAAAAAAGAGGTCTCCCAATTCTCAGTCCAAAACCTCATGGAATGAATCCTTGGTTGGTATGTTTGAATATGTGGCAGGGGGATTTTCCTCCTCCTTACCACGATGGATCAGCACTGTCTCAGAAGGTAAAATTTGGGCTCAATGGTGAATGATCACGCCCATTTTGCAAAATGCCAGTTCCCTGGCACCATTTGAACACAAAAGAAGAATTTCTATTATAAACTATCCTATGTATTTATGTAGGATGATGGGGACAGGACCTGTGATTTAATTGGCATAGAGAACTCTCTAACAGCAAACTCCCTCTACCAATGCAAGCCAGCACCCTCTTTGCAGCTTATAATCTTAGAGAGTAGCCTAGAGGTGCTAAGAGGTTGAGTGATTCTCCCAGGGTCACACTGTTAGTGTTTGTAAGAAGTAGGCTTTGATTCTAGTCCTTCCTTACACCATACTGTCTCTGTGCATTTGTGTGCAATTTAATAAAGCAACCTTTGGAAATGATTAGAAAGTTTCCCCAGTAAAGAGAGAGGCAAGTTACTCTTAAAATTCAATTCAGCAAATTATGAGCATCTCCTGTGTGTAAATCACTGGGCAAGGTGCCAAAAGAGATGCAATGTGCTATGTTGAGATGAAACACAGGTCTTGACCTCAGGTAGCTTATAGTCTAGTTGTTTGTCCTTCATTCTGGAAGAGGACCATGACATCAGGAAGGTGATGCCATGACTTGCAAGTGAATTAGATTTAAGAGAGGAAGGGCTGTGCAAAGTCACCAGCCTTACTCTCCTCCGGAGTCATCTGGGCCCAGTGGCCAGGATGACTGGAGATGGCCCCAGATGCAGTGGGAGACCTTGACCTACTCTAGTAGGGGGGTATGAAAGGTAATTGATAAATGGTTAAAGTCTTCAGAGAAAGAAATAAATGCTATCAAGAGCCACATGAAAAAAATTCTCTAAATCACTAATAACTAGAGAAATGCAAATTAAAACAACTCTGATGTACCACCTCATACCCATCAGATTGGCAAAGATAAAAAAAAGGAAAGACATGCTTGAGGGGCTGTGGGAAAACAGATACATTAAAGCACTGTTGGTGGAGCTGTGAACTAGCCCAGGCATTCTGGAGAGCAATTTAGAACTGTGAATATACCCTTTTATCTAGTGATACCACTACTGGGTATCTTCCCAAAGAAATCAAAGACAGAGGAAAATAACCTATATGTACAAAAATTGTTTAGCAGATCTTTTGGTTAGTGGGAAAGAACAGGCACCTGAAGGAGTGCCTATCAACTGGGGACTGGTTGAACAAGTTATGGTATATCAATGTGATGGAATACTATTATGTCTTAAGAAATGACAAAAGGGAATTTTTCAGAGAAACCTGGAAATGTTTGTATAATTGATGCAAAGTGAAGGGAGAAGAACCCGAAGAACAATTTCTATAATGATAATAATATTGTGAACACAAACAACTTTGAAAGTCTTGGGAAATGATCAACACAATGATCCATCATAATTCCAAAAGGCTTGTGATGAAAGATATTATCCACCTCCAGACAGAGAGGTGATAGTCTGAGAGGGCAGATTAAAACATGTTTTTTTGGGGGGGTGGGGTGGGGTAGGGAACACATGACTAAGGTGAGAATTTGTTTTGCTTGACTATACCTATTTGCATTTTGTTTTTCTTGCTTTCTCAATGGGTGGGGAAAAGGAAGAGAAAATGAAAGAATTGAGACCTGAAATTAAAATAAAATTGAGCACTTTAAAAAGTAAAGTGCTTTGAAAATCTTTTTTTTAGAAAAAAAAAAGGAAATAAGAAAGACTCAGTGTAAAATGATCCATAAGTACATTGTGAAAGTTCAAGCATAGTGTTGCATAAGATTCATGGTGGGAGGAGTGGGAATAGAGTGAGCTAATAACTGAGCATAGAGACCAAAGCAAGCTTCAAGGAGCATGTGACGTTTGAGAAAGATTTTAAAGCATGGGCAAGAGTTCAACGAATAAAGAAGGGCAGGGAGAGAGCACTTCAGACTTAGCAAGGTCTCAGGGACGATTAAGTGCAGAACATGTTTCGGGGTAGTAGTCCAGTTTGACTGGAGTGTAGAGAGCCTGCAGGGGACTGCAAAGAGAATGCAGGTTATAGAGAGCCTTGAATACCAAGCAACGCCACATGAACTATGCTTGGTGGACATTAGGAATCTGCTACAGATTTTTGATAGGGGGCAGGACATGATTAGGTATGCATAAAGAGGATTCATTTGGCAGTGGTGAGAGGCATAGCTTGGAGTGCAGTAAGAATAGGGTCAGAAAGATATATTAGGACCCTATGGAAATCATGGTATAATGAGAGACAGTATGGTCAGGGAGTTGTTCAGTCATGTCTGACTCATCATGGTCCCATTTGAGGTTTTCTTGGCAAGGATATTAGAGTGGTTTGCCATTTCCTTCTCCAGCTCATTTTACAGATGAGGAACTGAGACAAATAGGGTTAAATGACTTGCCCAGGGTCACATAGCTAACAAATGTCTGAAGCCAGATTTGAACTCATGAAGATGAGTCTTCCTGATTCCAATCCCAGTGATCTATCCACTGCACCACCAAACTGCCCTCATAGTCATGGAGACCGTCATTCAAAACCCTCCTTGGGTATTTTCTAGGTCAAGGTCTCCCACTGCATCTGGGGCCATCTCCACTCATTTCTGATCTATATCTTGCCCCAGAGGCTCTAAAGGAGAGAATGAGGCTGATGACTTTGCACAGCCCTCCCTTACTTAAATCCAATTAATTTGCAAGTCATGACATCACCTTCCTGATATCATGGTCCTCTTTTCCAGAAAGAAGGACAAACGACACAAGTATATAACCCTGGGCAAGTCAGCTCCACTCTCTGGGCCTGTTTCTTCATCTATAAAATGAGGAGATTGGAATAGGTTGCCTAAGAAATACATTCCAGGGGCAGCTAGGTGGCATAGTTGATAAAGCATATCTCTGGAGTCAGGAGGACCTCAGTTTAAATCACTCCTCAGACACTTGACACTTAACTAGCTTTGTGACCATGGGCAAGTCACTTAACCCAGATTGCCTCACCAAAAAAGAAAAAAAGAAAGAAATAAAGAATGAATGAATGAATGAATGAATGAAAGAAAAAAGAAATACCTTCCAGTTCTAAAATCTATGACCCTATGAGAGTTTGTACTGGAGTGGTGGCAATGGGACTAGGAAGAAGAGGACAACAGATTTGACATTTAAGGCTCTTCACAACATGGTCCCTCATAAGAATTCCCCCTCCATTTTACTTCCCTCCATACTCTCTATGGACTAGCCGTATGTGCTATTCCTTGAACTCAAGTCTCCATCTCTTCTTTTGTTCTTTTGCACTAGCTATCAACCTGGAGTGCTCTCCATCGCCTTTGCCTATTGACACACCTGACTTACTTCAAGACAGTGTAAATATCACATTCCAAAGGCCTTCCCAATCCCAATATGTCACTTAATTCATCCCCTTAAAGATTACCTTTCCTCTACTCTGTATTTATTGTAAATGTGCCTATTTATGTATTGGCTCCCCCATTAGCATGTGAGCTCTTCAGTTCTTAAAAAAGTGTCTGATACATAAGTTAATTGCTTAATAAGTACTCATCAATTGATAGATTGGTATAGCAAAGGTAGATGAGAAAAGAATGAGGAAGAGTCAAAGATAACACCAACATTTTGCTCATGGGACACTGGATAAAGAGTAGTCCCAGCGATAGGAGTATTGGGGTTTTAAAGGAGAGAGACTCAACTTTGGGACATTCTTGTGGATATGTCCTTTAGGCCATCTAGTTGAAGAAGTGACTCTGGAACAGGGGGGGAGTGGTCAGGGCTAAAGATTCAGTTAATAGAATCATCTATGCAAGGATCATATTTGAGGCTATGAAACTGAATGAGATTTCCAAGGGCAAGAGCCTAGAAACAAAAGATGACTGAAACTTGGGGAACACCAACTTTAAGCGCTCTGGAATAAGACAAGGGAAGTAGAAAGTGAACCAGGAGAATGAGGTGTCTCTGGAACCAAGGGAAAGGAGAGATGGTGTAAAATGTGCAGTCAACAGGTTGAGGAGAATGAGGACTGAAAAAAGGACCATGAATTTAAAGCTGGACAGGATCTCAAAGGTCATCAAGTTCAACCCTTTCATTTTACAGATGAGGAAAATGAGGCTGAGAGAAGTAACTTGCCTCAGGTGGCCCAGCTCATAAGAATGTGAGGCCAATGATTAAAGACAGTGTTCTATCCATTGTGTCAACTACCTGTATCCATTGGCTCTCATAATTAGGTCATTATGGATGATCTTTAAGAGAGAAGTTCCAGTAATGAAGTGAATAGAAGCAAGCTCCAATAGGTTATGTAGACAGAGGTGTACAAAACTTTTTCTCAAGAAGTTTCCTAACAAAAGGGGAAAAGAAGACAAGAAGCTAGACTGGGTGAGTCAAAGGGAGGCTTATTTTTTTTTTTTTTTACTTTCTAAGGATTAGCTAGACCAGAGTGTGCTTGAAAGCCGATGGAAAGGAGGTAGTGGAGAGGGAGAGACAAAAGACACATGGGATAGAGGGAATGAATTCTAAGCAAGGCTATTGATTCAATAAATGCTTATTAAGTGCCCGCAGGGTGCCATCTTTGCATTAGACCAGGTCCTTGGGAGAGATATAGTACTTCAACATTATTTGCAGGGAGCAGTGGTTTTTGTCAATGGAACCACTCCTTTCACTGACACAGTCCACACAATTCCTCTACAAATTAGTGGATGATCTTCCTGGAGTCACAGTGGCTGAAAGTGACCATGGCCACCCAATGGCCATCTTTGTGTTGATTCTCTCTTGTGTCCAGGCTGGTTCTTAATGGACAGACCTATAGTCAACTACTACTGGATTTGTACTTGAATCCTTTATAACTTGATGGCAACTGCTAAAGATTTCAATCTGTTGGCATAGCATCTGAGATGCCACGGCCACCCCTATGCTGTGCATTGTGAGGGATTGTCTGATGTTACTGCCATGTGGGGGTTGTGGCAAGATGGGGTAGGAACAGGATACGGGGAAGTAATCGGAGCTCATGCTCCCAAGGCAGGGGGCTGTGCCATGTAGAGTTGTGGTGAACTGGGG
>NW_020954598.1:1045253-1068314 GCF_900497805.2 Vombatus ursinus | reverse complement strand
ACCGGGCCTAGCCTCCTGTGTCACATCCTCTCTCTTGGTGCAGTGCTAACCCCAGACATCCCCTTCTGGTATCTGATCCTACAATCAATGACTAGTAGGCGGGCTGAGGAGGAGGGGCTAGGAAGTTATATAGGGGTGGTAGGGGTCGGAGCTTGCTCTCTTGCTCCTGCTCTCTTGCTCTGGCTTTCCTGCTTGGCCTTGCTGTGATGGCCTCTGAATACAGCTCGAGTGTTTGCACCTCCTGATCGGCTCATCTCTGTGTTTATCTGGGTGGGCACCGAAGACTGGTAAGTATGACCCTGGCAGCCTGCTCCTTATAGGAGGAGAGTGCACGGCACGACCGGCACAGTGCATCAGAGCAGAACTTTAATGGAGAAGTGACAAGATGATGTAGACCACCCTAATGGTCATTCAATGGAGGCTCATAGGTCTAGAGCTAAAAGGCACTTCAGAATCCTAGTCTAATCTTACCAATGAGGAAACTGAGGCCCACTGAGGTGACTTGCCCAAGTTTACAAAGGAAGGAAATATGAGAGGTCAAATTTGAAACTAGCTTCTCTGACTTCAAAACCAGCCCTCTTTCACTGTACCAATATAGCCATCATCTTCTGTAGCCCCAATCCCACCCAACCCAGAAAGAGCTTGGAGACTCCCAACTAATTTCCTGTACTGTAAAATGGTTAGGCCATGAGGCCTGGAAGTGTTAAGGAAGGCTTTGTGGAAGACAGAGAACTTTATCCTCGAAAGATGAGTGATTATTTCTATAAATATTTTTATTTCTCTCTCTATATTTCTATAGGGAGAGAAGCTCCTAGATATAAATTGTTATTCTTCTTGGTTCCCAGATGGGAAAGCTCTATAATAGTTAACAAAGGTAACAATGGTTGGGGTAGAGGTAGGAGGTGGAGAGAGACTGTTGGAAAGCTGTTTTGCTAAAAACCAATCTCTGTTTTATTCTGGGAAACAACACAATGCAACCAACTCTTCTGCTCTTGCAGCCAGTTTCATTCAAGTGCCTCACTCAAATGGAGCCAATTATAGTTATGGGCAAAAAACTTAAATGAATTGCAGAAAACGGTGCACAAAACAAAGAGGTGGGATCTGCACATTTCCTGGTCCAGGTTTAGGATTGAACAAGACTTTCTTCTTCTGCCCGGCCCCTTTCCTTCCTAGCCCTTGGTGTTGATAACAGAGGAAGGTGACATTTTGTTAAAAGTTAAACAAAGGTGGCATTTCCAAAGCTTCTCCCTAGCTGAAGTTTACACACTTTGATAAGGGCCTACAGAGCCCACCTAAGCAAAACTAGAAGTTTAGTTATTTATATTGTAATTCAATTCATAAAAGACTTTAAAGCCTTTCAGAGTGCTATAGGAGAGATAAGGGCAAATATGACACAGTCCAGTGCTCATAGAGTTCAGAGCTGGGGGTGGGGTGGGAAGGTGCCCAGAGGAGATGCAGTGAAATGGGTAAAGGGGAGGATGTTGTCAGTACAGGGATTGGTGCAAAGACAGGAGGGTAGGATAGAGTGGATTGCGTTTAAGAGGGAGTATGATGTAATGGGACATACAATGAGATAAGGTACCAAATGTCAAGTAGTACCCAACTGGGGATGGCTTTTAATGCCAGTCTATAGGGGTTTGGACCTCCCCTTCCTGTTTCCAGCATTCTCTTCTTAGCATCCCCATCAAATGCTTACTATCCTGATGCTGGTATTTTCATTGTGATAGGAAATTCCTGGAGATTTGATGTCTGCAGCCGAAGAAATAATTGCAAATGATGGAATTTCAGACACAGTGATGCGACTAGAAAGGATAATATTTGGGATGAAGGGGTGCTTAACAGGTAAGGCCAGCCCTGAGTGAATTGTTGTCTTATTTGTGGATGTATTTGTGGAGATGAAGTTTTGCACCTAGGCCTCATTTTCTTTTTGTTCCCAAACCAAAATGGGCATTCTGCTTAGTTTCTTGGCCTCACCATTCCCATCTCTGATCTGGGAAGAATGACTATCACTATCCAGGGTGCTCTTCTCCTTTTTGTTCGATCCATCCAAGAAGCTTTTTACACAATAGGCATACCATAAATGTTGCTTGAAATAAATTTAATTGAATCTTTCTTCAAGAATAAGCAGTTGAAAATTATCTGATCGTAACATATCTATAGATAGTAAGCCAACCTTTATATAACTAAGTCAATTTATGGAGGCTTAAGTGAAAGAGATACTACCAACATGTTTTAAAAACCAGAATAAGCAGATTTTACTAATTAGAAATGCAGTCAATGTTGCATGAATATGTAACACTCCCTGTTAAGTGCCTCATGGAACAGGGCAGTAGGCCAAGGTCAAATACATAAATATTCATAAGCCAACTGAAAATAATGTTTCTGGAGGGAATAGTTATGTATCTAGGAGTCTGGGCAGCAATGAGCATGAATTCTGGTGCCTTGGGCATGGATAGGTCCAGGCAACAAGGGACACAAAAAAGCTTGGATCTTTCCTCTGGAACTCCCTGACCAATCCACCCAGGGCTTTCAGCAGTGTCTTCCCAAGGCCTTGTTTCCAGTACTTAGAAGATAAAACAGTGAGTCACAACCATAGTTTTTAATGACATGACCCCTCTCCCAGTCATCCAAGTTCTAAACCTTAAGGTCCTTTTGATTCTTTCATCTCCTTCATTTCTCACAACCAAATCCTATTGACCCATCCTCTGCAATGTCTCTGGACTGCAACCTTTCCTTACAATTCTCACTAAGACCAATATAAATCTAGTTCAGGTCATTTTTTTACCTGATACCTGTGTTATTTTAATAGTTTTCAAAATGATCTCCATACTTTAGTCTTCCCTCCTCCTCTGTCCCCCAATTCATCCTACCCACTACCACCATATGAATCTTCTTAAAATACTACTTTTATTTTTAAAATAAATTTTATTGAGATTTTAGAACTCATCATTTTTTAAATGTTAAAAATTATTTTTACATGTAATTGGAAAAAAAATTAAATTTTATTGATATCTTTTGTTTTTAAATTACAGTTATTTATGGAAATACTTCCCTCCTCTTTCCTCCCCCCTCAAAACTGAACTTTCCCTAAAACAGAGAAAAACAGTAAAGCGAAATCATATGCCAAAGAGTAACTGTGTCTTACAGTGTCTACAACATTCTGTCCCTCCCTTCTCTGGGAAGAGAAGAGAGGTTTCATTATCTCTTCTCCAGGACAACATTGTTAAACATGACTTTTATCACATAACTCCCCTGGCTCCAAAGGCTTCAGTGGTACCCCATTGCTTATAGCAATGTTTCCTCTAAACTACGTACCAGTGAGACATCTAACATTTTCTGTAATAGACTGCTCCTTTCATGGAAGCTTCATGGCAGCCAGTTTGTGGAGTCTCAGGGACTATAGCAGAGGTTATCCAATTTTCTCAGTTCATCTCAGCATCATGATTTTTTTTTCATGCCATCCCTAGGGCAAAAGAAATACCTACCAATTCTGTTTATTAAGTGGTTAGGTGGAAAATTTAAACATCTTGGGTGCCCCAGTAAGCCTGTTGCAGCACCCAGGGTGCTGAGGCACACAGTTTGGGAACTGGAAAACAAGAGAAAATTAACACTGTACTTGGGTGAGAGACACAATGTACTGAGAGAAAGAGGAGGAGTCATTTTTATAAACTTACCAGCTGTAAGAAGCAAGAATATTCCTTTCTAAAGGCAGTGGAAAACTAGAAAGTTTATGGGTTCTATAATCAAGGGACCTGAATTCAAATCCTGTCTCTGATACTTCCCTGTCTCACCTGGGCCAGTCACTTAACCTCCCTTGGCCTGTTTCCTTATTGATAAAGTAAAAGGGTTGAAGAAGATGGCTTCTGAGGTCCGTTCTGAACCTGTAATTCTTTAGTAAAAATTTTCCACAACTTCAAAAATTGTTCTGCAGGACAAGATCCATCCAAATTCCTTACCTTGATATTCAAGGCCCTCCATAAATTTGGTCTACTTCCTATCTCTAGAGGCACTTTTCATTTTTTTACTGCCACACCTTTGCCCTGGAAGTTCCCTCTGCCTGGAAGGCCCTCCTGAACCATTCTTCACCCATCCATACACTACCCTAGCCTCAAAATCAAGCTCAAGTACCACTTTCATAGCTGGAAAGACTTACATGAACTGATGCAAAGTGAAATGAACAGAACTAGGAGAACATTGTGCATAGTAACAGCAATATTATATGATGATCTACTGTGAATAACAGCTATTCTCAGCAATACAATGATTCAAGACAATTCTGAAGGAATTATGATGAAAGGTGCTGTCCATTTCCAGAGAAAGAAACTGGTGGAGCCTGAATGCAGATCAAAGATACTTTTTCTGTACTTTCTGGGGTTTTTATGTCTGTGTTTTCTTTCACAGCATGACTTACATGAAAATATGTTTTGTATGACTACACATGTATAACCTATGTCAAATTGCTTGCCTTCTCAATAAGGAAGGAGGAAAGGATGGGAGAGAATTTGGAACTCAAATTTAAAAACAGAATGTTAAAATTGTTCTTACATATAATTGGGAAAATGAAATATTTAATTAAAAATAAGAGTGATTTTATAAAAAAAAGAAAGTACCACTTTCATTATGAAAACTTTTCCTGACCCAATTTATGCTGCTTCTCTGTATTCCTATTGAAGTTATGGTCAGGACCACACTTATTAATGAGCAATTCCTTTACTTTTGTCTTTTGTTTAAATAGCCTCTTTAAGTGCTTTGCATAATGTTAGACACGTGGTAGAGAATCTGTAAATGCTTTTTGGTTGGTTAGGTGTTTTTTTTCCTTTAAGTTGGGTAGCTAATTTACTGGGATGCAGCCTGACTGATGTAGCCAAAGAATTTGTGGTCAAGTTTCAACCCTGCTGTTATGGCCCTCTGCTCTAACATCAACTTTATTAACCTCAGTTTCCTTATCTGAAAATTGAGATAGTACCTGTCCTAACAGCTCACAGGAACGGAGTATGGTCTATTGGAAAGGCATGAGACTTGGGGGTCAGGACTTACCACACTTCCCAGCACACAGTAAGCACTTAATAAATGTTTATTGACTGATGGACTAGATCAGAAGACCTGGTTTGAGCCTGGTTCTGCCAGTCACTAGCCCTGGACTTTGGGAAATTCACCGTAGCTCTCTGATTTTATTTCCTCCTATGTAAAATAGAGATGATGATAATATTTATGGAGTCTGCCTCAGTGGACTGTGTTGAGAAGGGAGTCTATAAACCTTAATGCTCTCTCTATAGAAATATGAGTTATTATTTTGAAGATAAAGTCAAATCATGTGAAACAGATGGGCCAACCATGTTGAAAAATATAAAGTGCTAAACCGATGTAAAACATAATTGTTGTTTAAGTAAAGACAGTCGAGTGTCATGGGAAGTAGTCATGGAGATCTGAGTTCAAACAGCACCTCTGATACTAGCTATCTGTGTCACTGAGAGAATCAGTTAGCCTTTAGGTGTTGCAGGCTACCCTAGTTATGTATCAGCTATAAGGGATGTGTGAGGTGTTCAGGGAGGACTTGCACCTCTGGCGTGAGGTCTTGATGAGCCCTTTTCAGGGCTCTTCATCCATCTTTGGTGTCCACCTGTCACCCCACCCTCACCTGTGACTCCAAGAAGCTATAGCATGTACAGCAGCAACACTGGGGTGAAACCTTCTCAGCATTCAGGCTAAACCAGATTGAGGGTAACTGACAATGAGTTAGGGAAATACCTTTCTCAAGCATGTGAAGACTTCCCCTGACAGAATGGATGGATGAAAACAATTTGTTATAATGGCCAGGAAGGCAGCTGAAACAGGCACTATGGAGTGCTTAGAGCTTAGATAGATAGCAAAGATACTAAGGTTACCACCAGTCAACCTGACTTTTGTTTTGGCGCTGGATTTAGATGACTTTGGAAGAAAAAGTGAGGCTGCCAATTTTGTGCAACTTTACCTCACTTAAATCTAACTTCATGCAGAAGTCAAAACATTACCCTGTGATGTCATTGATTCTCTTTGAAAACAAAGTATGAATAACATCAGCTATAAATGGTGGTTTGCTTCTATGCTGTTGGCAGAGGGAGTTCTCATATGGGAATATATTGACATCACAGATACTTTTAACTTTTTAAATATGAGAGATAGAATTTCCCAGTGGATAGAGAGATAGCCTTGGATCTATGAAGACCTGAGCTGGTGTCCTGCCTCAGACACATATTGGTTGTGTGACCTCCACAGGTCATTTAGCTCTGGACAACTCAAAAGCTATAAGTACTAGAGGTCTGACTTGCATTGGTAGAAATGGCTTTCTCATCTGGGAGCTCCCTATATCTACATCAATGAAATCACAGTTGGAAGCCTTATCTCTATATTTCTTGATAGGTTGGGTGAAATGAGCTTACTAGCAGTAGCTACTTGACTACTTGACTAGGACTCTTCAGATTGGTTGATGAGTCTTGGTTAGAGGACTGTTCAGGAAAGAAGGTTAAGGGATCCTTTCCATTTACCTTTCTCCATTGAAGAGAGTAACTAGGCAGCCCTAGTCAGCTGCCTTGGTCAGGCAGCCCTGGAGATTCAATGCCCTTCAGTAGCTGGACATAAGGACCCAGGATATTCTTGGTAGTATTATCTTGAGTTGCACTGGATGCTCTTTGAGGAAAGCAACACCAAAACCTAAAGATGCATTTTCAGATTCTATGACCTGAAGATGTCTTGGAGGGATGCGGATGAAGATGTCAATACAGACATGAATGGCCCTGATCAATCCTTTATAAATGACAAAAAGGAGGTAATATTGCCTTTTGATTTCTTCCCATCTTGGTTTCTAGACTCTGTTCTTTTGGCCCTACCTTCCCAGGATGCTCAGAGTCTCCCACTAGAAACATAGACACAACTCCAAATCCTTTCCTCAATCCCTTCCACTGCCATCAAAACTCACCCATTTTGTGTCTCATTATCTTAGGCCCCTGATTGGTAATGAAACCTAATTTGCCATTAATGACTGATGATTACTTTATACATTACCCATACTATGGGTATTTGCATCTTAATAGGGGGCAACCTAAAGGAGTGCTTTATTTGCGGCATATTATGTGCCATGGCAGACCTATGACCAACAGTGTTAGAGGGAGAGAGATTTTGGGGGAGTACCTTTTTCTCAATAATTTTCAGATCACACAACAATGATAACATCTAATCTGCCAACACATAATAGAAGAACATTAGACATGAGACTGCCCAGCTTTATTTGTGGCTGGAGCTTCAATCCTGCCACCAGGTGGCGCTATCTTGGCTTTGTGTTCAGTTGTTCTTACATGTTTTAGAGCGTGGGGCAGAAGGTGAAGTGTTTAGATCTCTTTGGAGGTAGACAGGAGTGCTGCTTGCAGATCTAGATTTCTACATAGGGTTCAAAGGAGGCAGAAAGCAGGGTAAATTGAACCAAAGTCCTGAGTTCATGAACATACCTGTTTGTTCCTCCATCCAACCCTACTACTTGTGAATAAAGAACATATCCACACCTATAGCTACAAAAATAAGCATGGACCAAAGATAGTCCTGGAAGAGCAGGGCCTCATGAAGGAGTTTTATATTAATGGGGGTTCAGAAATGGTGACACATGAAAATCTAAGTAGATTGGTGGGGAGAGGTGGAGTTGAATCCCAGTTGTCCCCAAAGAGGGCATTGTCCCCAAATAGTCTAATGGGACTACAGTACTGCACCAGATAGGTGTTTCCCAAAGGGGTCACATGATTTAGTGTATTATATGTAGACTGAAATCATAAAATCCTAAACTATTAGAGCTAGAAGGGTGTAGGTCCTTGACAAAATGGTGGGATCATATAGATCATGAGTCCCCACCAATATGATTGCCCTCATCATTTGCTCTCTATTAATAGCAGGTGGGATTAGTCTTTGGTGCCCTCCAATATTCATTTCTGGACACACACACACGCATACCTTATTTTGTTCCTACTTTCCTCCTTTTTCTCAGAGACTCTCTTTTTTCTTTTCTTTTTTCTCTTTTCTTTCTTTCTTTTTTTTTAGGCAATTTGGGTTGTGACTTGCCCAGGGTCATACAGCTAGTAGGTGTCTGAGGCCAGATTTGAACTCAGGTCCTCCTGACTCCAGAGCTGGTGCTCCATCCACTGTACCACCTACATGCCTCCAGAGCCTCTCTTAAAACAACCTTTTGAGAATGAAATGTCAACTATCTGGTCTGGCACCCTCATTTTATAGACAAAGAAACTAGAACCTAGAGAGAAGAAATGACCTGGCAGGATTCTAACCCCAATTCTCAGTCCAGTTTTACCTTAGTTTATATTCTCCCTTCAGATCTCAGAAAATCCTTTTTTCATCTCTACAAAGCATTACTAAGTATAACAAAGGTGATCTACTACGAAATGGAATAAGCATTGATTTGGGGCCAGATGACCTGTATTTGAATTTTGGCTCTGACCTTTACTACAGTGTGACCTTAAACAAAGTCACTTCACTTCTCTGGATGAGGGCTTCTTGCTCTATAAAATGAGAGGGTTGAACCGGATGTCAACATTCCCTTCCCTAAGTTTTGTTTCCCATTCTCTTTTATTACCTTTATCTGTGTATGTAAACTCCCTCAGTGTAGAGGGCAGGGAACAAGAAGATTACATCTTTTCTAACCTCTGGATATACCCCCATTGCCTACCAATGTGTTTTGTACAAAATAGACACTTTAGAAATTTATGTATATATATATATATATGTGTGTGTGTGTGTACGTGTGTGTGTGTGTGTGTATGTATGTATAATTCCCACCCCATCCTAGGATCATAAATTTAGAGTCTTAGAGGTCAATATCACCAAGTCTAACCCCTGAATTTTTACATGTAAGGGTGGAGCTGATTGAGTAAATCAAGGACCCCATCCCACTTAAAGTGAATGATGAGATGATATTCCCTGGTATCTTAACCAGGTGTCTCAGCAGAACCAAAACAATCTAAGGCTTTCCAAGTAAGTATGAAAAGGCCTTGATTGATCTGGATGTCTCTGATGGGCTATTGGATGAAGGGGAGTGAAGTTTCATAGAAAGAGCGTTCAAATGGACTGAGGAAACTTCGTAACACTCTGTGTGGGTCTCTATAAAATGAAGGGGCTGAGCTAGTGCAGAAGCTGAGAGATTTGGGTTTCGATGAGCATCTGTTGGGGGGAGAGAAGAGGGATGCCTCTGAGAAGGGACCACTGGCTGGGAGCGAAACACTCCAGCTCCATTGGCCTTGGACTCCCCCTGCCCCCGTCTTAGCCTGAGAAGGACCTGGTGAACTTTGCAGGTCTGGAGGACTTCCCATCTTCCCATCAGTGTTCTAGCATAGTTCCTGGAACAGCTAAGGACAGTGGCTATATCAGGAGCCAAGGACAAACTAGACACACAGTCACAGCTTCACAAAGAGCCCAGCAGAAAAAATAGACCACACGTAAGATCCAGCAATGGGACTTTTTGGAGCTTTGAGTTACCCACTTCATGAATGTACTCTCTAAGCTTGGGCTCACTTGCCCCTGGATTCTGTATGTATTGGTGGGAAAGTATATTTCAGACTTTTGGGGAAATATTTTATGGAAATTAATCTACTGAAAAAAAAAAAGAGGCACTTCCGCTCACCCAGCCCTTCAGCGTTATTTCTACAGGTCCTCTCACCAAATATCTATGCCTTAGTGACCTGACTTGCCAGAGCAAAGGGAAGTTGGGATGTTCATTCCAGTGCATGCAATATACATAGTTGAGGAAACTGAGGTTGAGAAAGTTGAAGTGACTGGTCCAGGGTCATAAAGCTAGTAAGTGTCTGAAGTGGAATACAAATCCAAGTATTGCCAACTCCAAGTCCAGTACTGTAACTCAGAACTCAGAACTAGAACTGTAATTCAGTACCACAGAATTCCCCTTCAACTAGATTAAGATATAATTGGGAAATGTTTAACAAAAGAAATTAAAATACAGCATTGATAATGTTCATTTGTGATTTACTAAGTCAATATGGCCCACAGAAATCTGTTTCTATTAGAATTTTTCACCACTGCTCTGTCTCATACATTAGGCTACCTCGAATACCATCCCAGCTCCTGGACCCTGGAAGAAAATGCCCTGGCCACTGGCAAACCAAGAACTTTCTAATAAAGTTGTGTCCTCCCATGCCGGCTTCACAATCTGCAGGAAAGAGGTCGGAAGAGCTGTGGGGGAGGGGCGGTGATGCTGGCAGCCCTTGCTGAACTGTAGAAAGTAGGTGATGAGAAAGCAACTGTGAAATAACCAGAAAAATACCCCGAGCGACCCAGCTGGCACCGGTGCTGCCATTGCCATGTGAAGCTTCTCTCCTGCTGGACTGAAGAACAAAAGCCTGGACAGGCATTAATCTACCCAGTAGCTTTGAGAGCTGGTCAGTCTGTCAGTAAAAGTGGCCTATTGGAGGGGAGGTCCCCTCCCACCCCTTCCATAGGCACCAGAAATAAAAACTGGAAGAGATAGCTTTGCACTGCTTTCCTTAGTGCTGACAAACCACCCTGCACAATGATTTGGGAGGGTGGCCCCTCGTCTGGCTTGGGCATACCCAGTGACTTTGGTGCTTCTTTGAGCAGGAGTCAGAGAGAACTGAGGAAAACAATGCGTGTGGTGGAAGTGAGAATATCCTGGAAGGAAAGAAAAGAAGAAAGTTTATGGTGAGCAAGGGGCCTTAAATCCCTTTTGATTTATAGATTTATATATCATATTATTTTATACATGTGTATATATATATATATATATATTTATAAATTCTTTCGATGTTTCTTAGCACAGAAAGCTGGCATCTCTAAGCATTAGGCAGGGCAATACAACCAGAGAAAAACACTTTGCAAAACTTAAAGCACCATATAAATACCAGCCATTATCATTATTGGTGTTGTCATAGCAATTAGGAATCAGACTCTGTAAAGGGCAAAGATCCATGTTTGCAAAGCACAAAGAATGCGTGGATTTAGTCCTGAAATTTAACTCTGGAAACAATACTTGTTTCAGGGGGTGGGGATAAATATGGATTTAGGTTGTGATGTGGCTTGTTGTCCATCCTACTTTTTCAAAGAGGATCAGTGACATTGTGGGTGATGTCTTGACTTGCAGGTAAATTGGATTCAATTGAGGCAGAGTTGAGCAAAGTTGTCAGACTGTTTGTGGTCTAGGTTTGACTTCTGACTTCTCATCCTCTAATTGTCTTCTCTCTCTCTGTCTCTCTGTCTCTCTCTCTCTTTCCCTTTCCCTCTTTCCCTCTCTCCCTCTCTCTTTTCTCTTTCTCCATCTGTGAAATGGAGGTGGAGGTGTGATTCTGGCTTTCCCTACAGAGTTGTAGTCTGGGGGTTAATTAATAAATTTTGCAAACCAATGAATTCCTGTTAACAGATGCACTACACTAAAGGCTCTATGACTCTAGCAATCTGAGGATCTGTGGGGTGGGGCTGGAGAGGGAGATCTTCTAGATGGTTTTTCTCACCCTGGTACTTGCCTGATATTTTTTATGTTAGATTCAGTGATTGAGGGCCAAGGATGTGACTCATGTTGACTTTCTTAACTCCCCCTTTTTTTTGCTCTGGGTTTTTACCTTGATGTTTCTTCATTATCACTTATGATTTAAACTGATGGTCCAAGATCAGCCCCTAGAAAGGAAGGTGCTCAAAGCACTAGGAAGAGTGGGGCTCCTGGTGGGAAGTTTCTGTAGACAGGATCAACATAGCTGATGGTATGACTTGAAGATCCAGTGTTGGCCTGACACCCCAACATATTTTCTCTTCTGCTATGAATTACATGCAATCAATAAATATAAGTGTTCTCTGGGAGAAAAAGCATATTCAACCGGGACCAGTTACCAAAAAAAAAACACTTCAGGTGATTTTGCTTCTCAAATTTTCTTGCAGAGTGGGACTCAGATACCAGGCAGTGAAGTTTCAGTTAGGAGAAAGATAGAAGGGGCATTTTAGTGACCAAGCTTCTTCCTAGACTGGTAAGATGAAGCAGGGAGGCATGGGTCACTATGTGGAGTGAGGAGGGGAAAGAAGAGGTGAGATGCAGCTGACCATGAAACTGGTCTACATCTTAGTGTTTTCAATGGCTGGTCCAGAGAAGAGGCCAAATATGGAATTGTCCTAAAGCTAGAAAGGCTCCATGTGCTTTCCTCACTCTTGATTGGGCATGTGGGAGTGGGGTGAGGAGTACTCTTCTGGCTCCCTAGGTCAGGCATGCAAAATGATGCTTTAGAAGAGACAGGGAAAGGACTCACATTTGTGATCCTCACAGTATAATTTATACTTCTGACTGGGTAGCTTCACACTTCACCCCTGCCCCCACCA
Source organism: Vombatus ursinus (assembly GCF_900497805.2). NCBI lineage: Eukaryota > Metazoa > Chordata > Mammalia > Diprotodontia > Vombatidae > Vombatus > Vombatus ursinus. Next base: position 1,055,951 of record NW_020954598.1, on the reverse strand, counting down.
GTCTTGGAAAAGCAAGAGGAAGTTCATTAAGGTGTTTGTATAAAATTATTTTTGAGAACAAATATTTGAATAAATCATGGGTAAGAGCCAGAAGGTACTTGAGGGACTGTTTAGTCCAATCCTCTTTTTGATAGTGTGACTTGACATTTTCAGATTGAACATGCATTTTGAGCTTATTGTGGTGTTTGGTGTAAGATATTGATCTAAACCTAATTTCTGCCAGTCCGTTTTCCAATTGTCCAGTAGTTGTTGTCAAAAAGAGTCCTTCCAGTTCTCTTATTTTACAGACAAGGAAGCAGAAACCTGGAAAAGTGAATTATCTTCCCACGGCCACCCAGCTAGTTTTTGTCAAAGGAGGGACTAGAACCTAGAGGAAAGCTGGTATAAAAGAGGCAATACTTGCGGTAGAAAGAGTGTCATAAACGCAATCACAGTCAGAAGACTCTGTGTGACTGTGAGCAAGTTATTTCAGCTTAGTTCCCTTATCTGTGAAATGAGGGCAGCAGTATCTGTCCTATATACCTAATAGCATAGTTGTGAAGAAAATACTTAGTAACCTATAAAACACTATATAAATGTGGTCTATTGCTACTTTTAAATAAGCCTTTAGCCCATTCTCTAGGGGGAACAACAAGAGATACTGGGCAAGAAAAGAATGTTCTTTCATTTGTGCTACTGCCTAGAGTAAAATCAAATAAGAATATTTATGATGATTAGGAGTGAAACGATCAAGGTTTCAATCCCAGCTCTTCTACTTATTACTTCTGTGATAGGGTAGGATGGAATGGCATTGAATGGGATGAGATGGGATGGGACAGGATAGGATGGGATGGAGTAGGATGAGATAGGATAGGACAGGACAGGCTAGACTAGGCTGGGATGGGATGAGATAGGATGGGATAATATAGGATAGGGACTGAACCTGGGATTTGATTGATGTCAGGATCAAAGATAAGGAAGTTCCTTTGACCAATGCTCTTTGGTACATTTCTGCAATAGAATGTTAGAGAGTTGTCTAGCGTACTTGGAGGGTAAATGAATTATTTGCCTGGGGTAATACCCAGTATGTGTCAGAGGCAAACCTTTTATGAGGTCTTTAGATTTGTTGTCTATCCACTACATCAAGCTGTCCCTCTATTCCTTATGTGATGTTGGACAAATCATTCAACCTCTGTGCCTCAGTTCCCTCATTTGTAAGATGTATTTAGGCTTTCAGCTCCCACTCTGAAGATGCTATGAACCAGCATGCTACTCATCTGTGTCCCTGTTTGCAAGGTTATTTTAAAAGTCACAACCAGGTCTACAATGCTGCCCTCCTTGTCAGGGATGAGCTGTTCTTTTCAAGTATTGTTATAAGTTTTGTGTTGAAAATCACAACTCTGTGTACCAAAAAGATGATCTGCTCTTCCAAAGCCTTGCTAGCCCCTGGGTTTGTGTGTTGTGCAGAAAGGTGGGTCACATGCTTTACAGAACAGTTTCCTAATATAGTGTAAGCTTGGCAGGGAAGGAGCACGTCACAGGCGCATACAGAAAAAAAAATTAAAAGAAGGTATTTGTAAAGTCTGATATGATAGTTTTCATAGTTGCTTCAGAGGGAAAATTAGAAGGCAGAGATAAGCTAAACAATTTCTTTAAACCCCAGTGAACTTTTATCTTCCCCCTGACGCTGCTTGGGAGTTGATGTGTGCATGTGATGTATTTACTGGTTCCTTTTGATATCCATCCTCCCGCCTCTGGACATGGTTCTTTGACTCAGCCCTATCTACCTGGAATGAAGCATGGCCTTCTGAGGGACTTAGCTCTGCCCAGGGAATTTGCACCACCAGACCCAGATGAATGTCCCCAGGAATCTTCCTGCCAAAACCTTAATTCAAGACTTGATTAACAGCAGGATGGAAAATGTTATTCTGCTTGTAGTAGTAAATGAGCCGGTTCCTGAGGAGCAGAGGGAATTGGCTCTCCCGAGAGGTGGGAGTGTTAAGCCCTCACACCTCCAGGTGAGAGTCTTATTGTTCTAAGAGAAGATACTAATTGTTTGCTCTCTTTGTGGAGTTTTTCAGCTAAATTCTCACTTGCTATCATTGTCTGAGTTGCAGCAAAATGTCCTGCTTGCTCTTACCAGTATACAACAGTCTTTCTCCTCCCTCCAGACCTTTTCATAGCCTCCCCTCCACCACTGCCTCTGTGTTTGAAATGCCTCTTGGAAGTCCTAACTCTTTTCAAGATTCTGCTTAAATACAAAACAAGGTCTTTTCTGATGTCTCTCCCCTCCCAGTAGTTAGTGCTCCCACTACCCTGAAATTTAATATGTATGTATGTGTGTATGTATGTATGTATGTATGTGCATGTATCTAAGCACATGTATACACACATACACATATACAAGTTAATTCTATGTTATGTAATTTATATTATATGTAACATAATGTTATATTACATTACATATTATATATGTATATATATTATATCTACATATTGTTGTTTCCCCCCAGTAGAATGTAAACACCCAGAGGACAGGGACAAAGTTCTTTCAAATAGCAATGTCTCCCTCAAAACAGGCACTGAAATGCTTAAAGAGAAATTGAAATGACACTCTATCCCCTATTCTCCGCACACCTGGGTCCCCATTCCCCATTCAGAGAAAAGAAGTCTGAAATAATCAGATTCCTTTGTTATCTCCTTCAGAATTTAATCATTGGCACAAGGATAACTCTAGCACAAGAAAGGGTGATGCCAGAAGCCCAGGACATCTCCTAGAGGCAAGAGACCATGGTGAAGAATCCATCGGCATACTGCTAGTTGTATATGAGGTTCAAGGAGATGAGTAAGGGGCCTAGAGTTGGAACCAATGGAGAGACAGAAGAGTGAGCACAAACTAATAGAAGATCCTTTACCACTGACTGGAGTAATCCATTTCTTTATTAACCAGGTATGCAATCTTCCCATAGACATCAGAGAGGCAGTTTGGGGTACTAAGAAGATGTCCATAAGAGCAAGAATGTGTTCTTCTTTGGACTCTCTGTGTGACCTTGAGCAAGTCATTTCTCTTTTTTATTACAATTTCTGCCTCTGTAAAAATGTGGAGGTTGTCTACATGACTTCTAAGATCTTATTCAGCCTCCAAATTCTGTGCTCTGTTTCAGCAGGTATGTTCAGGGTTTGTTTTGTTTTTAGAAGATGAAATAACAAAAAGAAAAATTTTGAACAACTATCAAAATGTTTACTGATAGCCTCTCAAATTGGTGGTACAAGGTCCATTCATGTAAAGAGAATAAAGTATGATCAGTTAGATAAAAATGAACTTTCTTTTGAATTGAAAAAACCCTGGGTTATGTCTGATTCTTTTTTTAAAGCACAGATGAATGTGAGGGGTCATAGGAAGCAGTACTGTAACTAGGGCTGAGCAAATAGGGCTTTGCCTCAAAGCAACAAATTATGGAGTGGTGAGAGCACCATCCCTGAGCTTGCTTCCTCCTCTCCCCTCATCCACAGCAGCTTTGCCCGGCATGAGCTCTTCCCCTATCTGCTGCGCTTCTGAGTCGCTTCAGACTTCTTCTATTCCTCCCTGTCTATTCTACTCCCTGTGGTCCTAACTGTCCCAGTTACTCTCATTACCACTACTCAGCCACATTTTCACCCTATAACCTCCCTCACTGCCTGGAGCCTACTCACTCTGGGACATCCCTTCACCAAATGCTCTTTTTCTCTGACTGGTGAGTTCCCACAGGAGGCCTTATTTTTTGAGAACAGAACAAAAGCCATGCTTCATTCCCCTTCAGGCTGTGGTCTTCACTACTGTGGCCCATGAGGATTTATGTGTTATCTTTCTGTATTAGAATGTAAACTCTTTGAGGACCAGGACTATCGTTTTTTGTCCTTGTAATTCCATCTCTTAGCACAGTGCTTGGCACATAGTAAGCCTTATTAAATCCTTCTTTCCTTGCCCAACTCTCTACCCCAGGCAACAGCTAGTCTTTCAGCCACATACATCATACCAGGGCATAAATCCAGCCCTTCGGGGCTGCACCTCAGGTGGGCACCAACCTCTTAACCCTTCCCTCCCTTGCTTCAGATATAAAAATTTCTAATTATTTAATTAGTCTTCTCTAGGAAGTGACTACTTAAAGGCAGAAGGAAGGACACTAGTTATTTATCAGTAGACAATGGTACTCAATCACTCCGTGTTGAATGAGCAGATGAAGTCATTTAGCTTAGCCTGAAGAAGGGAATGAAGCAAAGTTATATTAGCTTACATTATTATATTAGCTAACATTTATCAATTGCTTTATGACTTACAAAGCACTTTCTTCATAGTAATCATAAGGTTTGTAGCAGAAGTACCATGATAGACCCATTTTAATAATAATCATTGACATTTACATAACACTTTAAACTTCATAAATCATTTATACATATTACCTCATTTCACTCATAAAAATCCTATGAGGTAGGCTCTATCCTTGTTATTATTGATAGTAATAATTAATATTATTGTTTTGATCCAGACCTGATTTCATCAGTGTGAGAACTCCCAGTGTGGAAACTCCCTCCGCAGATGTAGACCAGCTACTCATCAGTAACTCATGATCTTAGAGGTGAAATGACTTGCCCATTCCATGATCACAGAGCTAATATGTGGGCAGGACTTCCTGAATCCTAGGCTAGCCCCATGATCATGCCTCACACTCCTTCTCATCTCATTTTGTGGAGATAGTCAGGAAGACTGGGAAGATTGAATGATCTTTTCATTGTCACCTCCCTGGTAGGTGTCAGAGGTAGGGTTCAGACCTAGGTCTATCTGACTCCAAAGCCAACACTTGATCTTCCATGGCAAATAATGCCTGTCCCCAGATACACCCATCTGTTTCCTCCTGTATTGGGAGAGGGTTTAATACTAATCTTTATCACCATATGAATCTCTTCCTTATCCACCACACAGAATAATATATTCTAATGGCTAAATACTAATTATTTCACAGGGTTATTGGGAGAAAATTGGTTTTAAAAAGCCACAAACCACTATACAAAACCTCAGCTATTATTATTTTCAGTAGGTACAAGGGCCCTTTGCATCTTATCTGGGTTTATTTTGGGTCTTAATATAAATGCCATAAGCAGGACTAAATTGCTCACAGAATCTGAGTTGTGACCAGATTATTGTGGGGTGTTACCAGCTGCCTAGCTGTATTGTGATCATTTTAGGTTTTGCCCTTTCTAATGCCAGGAGGATCTGATACTTAAGCAAATCTTTTTTCTAAGAACTACTTTACAAATAAAGAAATGAGGGCTTTTTGAGGTGAAGAGATTCACAAAGCCACATAGCTAGTAAATAGTATTAAAGCTAGGGCTCTCAGTGCAGACCTTCTGACTACAAGGTCTGTGATCCTTTCTCCACTTCTGTAGTCTGCTTCTTTAAGACCCTGAGCAAATCACTTAGCCATTCTAGGCCATGGTCAAAACAAACACATTTTTTTAAAGCTTGAACAAAGGGAGATTGAAGATTCTGTGTGCTGTGAACTTCTAAGAAAAGTGCCGGGGAGAGTCCGATCACATGTCCCTGAGTGTTCAGCTCTCACATTCCAGGAGCTGGTTTTGCTGTTTTGTTACTTGTTCTGGGTTTGCTCATTCCCTCAACAAATATTAACTGGATGTCTACTGTGCACAGTAACGTGTAATGTGGTCTGAACAGCCACGATTACTGGTGCCATACTGGTAAACAAACCCTTTTTCCATTGGGTTTTCCCGTGTTGACTGCTTGAGTGGGGAACTCTTCTTTCACCTCTGACTGGGCGTAAGACAATACAGCCGGGGTTGTTTATGGATAGGTTTCCACCTGACTCTGAAGCAGGTGAAAGGGAGTTGTGGGGAGCTGCATTATTTCTTCTTTTAAAACCACAAACAATTTATCCCCCAAAGACTATACTCAGCTTTTTTTCCCCCAATAAGTTGCTGTGGCTACAGATCTTTGAGACCTGACATCATTATGCAAGGCTTAATAAGCCTGCTAGGGCCTTCACAATTAAGACCTAACCTCTCTTTGATTGTACACATGTGTGCGTGTGTGTATATATATATATATATATATACATATATATATGCATGCACATGCATATACATGTGTACAATGCATGCACATACATGTAAAAATATATATATATCAGTCTATCTCTCTATATATTTTAATATCTGTCTATCTACCTGTCTGTCTATCTATCTATATCAGGGCATTTGGCCCCACGGAACTGTGGACCCTCTGGAGGAGTCCTGGCTAAGGACCAAACATTGCCCACAAAAGGAACCAGGGCTTCCAAGTTCAGTCATCTGTCTAGTGATTTTCCTCTTATATGTGAAACTCCCTTTAATTCTGGAATCTGATCTCCTTTTTTAAGTTCAGACAATCAGGGATTTGTTTAACTTATCAAAGGACTGGAAGACAATACTGGTCAGTGTAGAGAGTCATGGATTTGGAATCTAGGGACATAGGTTCAAATCCTAGCATTGTCTATTGTTTTTCTTACAACCCTGGGCAAGTCATTTCATTTCTGTGGGTGTCGGTTGGACTAGAGGACCTCGAAAAGATCCTTCTATATCAGGTTCTTGTGAGTCAAAAGAACTCCCATAAACCATCTCAGAAGGCTGTATTGGACTGGGCTGGTTAGAGCTGCTGACCTTAAGAATCTGTGGTCCATCTTTGAGTCATGGCTAAGGATCAAAACAAGCTAATAGCCACAGCAGAGCATAACAACCTCACTAAATAGGATTTGGTTTCCTCTTCTCTTATGAAGGGCAATCATTTGGTTTAGGCATTTTTGCCTATAAGGAAATACAATGTGTTAATTATAACAATAGCTATAATTAATTACAATGCAATTAATTATATGCCATATTAATTGTATAATACATACTATACTAATATAACTAGTGAGAACCTGTGTGTAAAGTGGTTTGAGGGTGACCCCAATTGAGAAGACAGGGATTCAAGTCCTGCTTTTGACAGATACTAGCTGTGTGACCCTGGGCCAGTCACCAGTGCTTAGCACAGTGCCTGGAATATTATAGGTGCTTAATAAATGTCTATTGACTGACTGACATAATATCTCAGTGTCCCAGGCAATACTCCAAAACTCTATGTTACAGCTGAGTTGCTCATATGAATAATGAAGAGTATTTCAACAATGGGAATTTCCCCCATTCTGATGAAAATAACCATTTTAGACCTCCATGTATGTATACACAATAGCTAATGATAATAGCTAACATTTATGTAGCACTTACTATGTACCAGGAACTGGGATAAGATCTATATAATTATTATCCCCGTGATCTTCACAATAACCCTAGGAAGTGGGTGCTATTATTATCCCCATTTTACAGATGAGAAAACTGAAGCAAATGGATGATTAAGTGACTTTCCCAGGGTCACCAAGCTAGCAAATGGCTCAGGTTGGATTTGAATTCAGGTTTTCCTGATTGCAGGCCTGGTGCATTATCCACTGAGTCACACACACACACACACACACACGTATGTATATACATATACATATACACATATGTTTATGCATGATATATACACATATACACATAGCTTAATAATTATAAGTTCTAGTAATACATCACTTCAAGGTTTGCAAAGTTATTCAAATGTAATCTTTGTTGAATTCCCCTAAGTATCTTTGAATTTCACTTTTGCATTTAGAATAATAAAATCTCACTTGGAAGGAATTTTACATATCACTTAATCCAACCTCTTATCTGATGTAGGAATCCCTTCTACAGAGTCTCAGACATTGAGATAGCTGGTGTGGATAGAAGGCTGTGACTAGAGTCAGAATGACCTGAGTTCAAATCAAACCTCAGACACTTACTAGCTGTGTGACCTTGGGCAAATCACTTAATATCTGTTTGCCTCAGTTTCCTTAACTGTAAAATGGGGATAATAATAACATTTACCTCCCAGAGTTGTTATGTGGATCAAATGAGATAATATTTGTAAAGTGCTTAGCACAGTGCCTAGCACATAGTAGGTGCTATATAAATGTTAGCTCTTATTATTCTTATTCTTATAGTCTCTGCTTGAATAGTTTCAGTGACAGCACACTCACTACATTAGGAGGTACTTCATTCCTTTTCCGTCTTTGACTGCAAATCAGCCTCCCTATAGCTTTCACCCATTAGTCCTGGTTCTGTCGCCTGAAACAACAGAGAACGTCTGCTCCTTCTTCCCCAGGACAAGCCTCCTGACATAGAGAGACAACTATCAGACACACCCTTAATTTTCTCTTCTCCATGCTAAATATGCTTGAACTATATGACATGGTTTCCAGACTCCTCTGACTTTTGGCCACTCTCCTCAAAACATTCTCTAGTTTGTTAATGCTTTTAAATGTGGAACCCCAAACTCAATGCATTATTTTAAATGTGATCTGGTCAGCACAGAACACAATAGGAATATTATCTCTCTTCATCTGAACAGCAGCCTGCTACTAGTATAAGATTCCTCCAGTTCTGTCCCAGTCTGGTGCAATCAAGGTGATTTTTGAACACTATACCAGTAGAATTTAAGTTCTGACAAGAAACATCTAGCTGAAAAGGTAACTTGGGAAAGGCAACAAAACCAGGCAACTAGGGAGCCCACTGCTAGATAATGCAGTGGATAGAGCACTGGGCCTGGAATCAGGAAGACTCATCTTCCTGAGTTCAAGTCTTTCCTCAGACACTAGCTATGTGACCCTGGGTAAGTCACTTAACCTTGTTTGCCTCAGTTTCCTCATCTGTAAAAATGAACTAGAGAAGGAAATGACAAACCACTCCAATATCTCTGCCAAGAAAACTCAAATGGGGTCACGAAGAGTCATGTTGTCCATGAAGTAGCCTGGGTGGGTAGAGAACTGGGCCTGAAGTCAGGAAGACCTGAATTCAAACCTAACCACATACACTTACTAGCTGTGTGACTCATATACCCATATCTGTAAAATGGGGATAACAATAGCACCTACCCATCAGGGTTATTGTGAAAATCACATGAGATAATATTTGTAAAGTTTGCTCCGCAAACCTTAAAGCACTATATGAATACTAGCTAGTGGTAGTATATATAGTATATAGTCCACTTTGAAACCAGATCTTTTCACAGCAAATCTAGGGCTTTTCCCACTATACTATGTTAAATCTGGAGGGGCCTGTTAGCAGAAAATTGACTGTGAAGAATTTTTTTTTTGCCATAACACCTAATAAAGCCATTTACTAAGGCACAGAAAAGTTACCATCTCCACTGATAAAAAGAATATTTAACTTAAAGGAAACAGATCTTTTGAAGTAAGATTTTATTAGCTTTTTTTTTAAAGTATCTATGTTACTGTTGGCTCATACTAAGCTTATGGTTAAGCATCCAGGAGTTTTTCTTGTGAACTAGGAACAAGTTAAGTCTCCCCTATCCTACAATTGTGCAACTGATTTTTTTGAACCTAAATAACGGATTTTACCTTTATCTCTGTTCATTTTCCTAGTGACCCACCATCTCTTTGCATCAAAATAATTTTGTTTTGACTCTGCCAATTGGCACATTACCTCCTTCCCCTCTTTTGGAAGTTTTGAAAGAATTTCATACATATATGCACACATTTGACAAGAAAGCCTCCCATATATTCCTCCAAATTATTAATAAAAACATGGAAGAGAAGAGAACCAAGGATGGGGCACTGTGTCATCCAGAGAAACCTCTTTCTTGGTTGACAATGAGTCATTAATCAAAACTGGTTGGTATTGATTCACAGCAGGGACCCCAGGCTCAGTCAATATTCTGATGGCACCTGTAATCAAAGCATAGGGTCTGACTGATGTTAACAAATCAAACTAGAATTGTAAACAGGTTATCCAACTCTCTTTTTTTTCCCCTTGCTGAGGATAGTTGCTAGCATTTGGCTGTTATCAGCAGTGATGGTTGTTCTAAGTCTATAGTTTGTAAATATTAACTGGCTTTATTAAAAACCCCAAAGCCAACTCCTATCCATGTTTGTTTCTTCCTAGTGCCCAAGAAAGCTTTTTCCTTCTTAAGAAGATAAACTCTGGATGTAAAGGGTGAAGGCAAGAGTGAGGGTGGGATGGCAAAAGGAAGGGTGATTTCTTTGGCTTCCTGCTAGGTCATTTTACTTTTTACCTACAACCCTGGGGATTTGGAAATAATTGGAACACAACAGAATGACTATAATGGAGGTCAAGGAAAATCAGTTAGGCAGGAGGCAGATGGTGAGCCTTGGATTCCTTCTTCATTACCACTTCCCTCACCTTTCCCATTGCCCAAAGGGGTGGAGGGACTGAACTGTCTGAGCATGGGGGAGGGGGAGTGAATTGGGAAATGGGTCATAAAACTTGAAGACATTCAAACACCCACTGGCTATAAAAGCCACCTTATGCTTAATTCTAATTGTCACAGAGGCATCGTGATTCATTCCCTGCTGGTTTCTTCTCTGCTCATGAGATTAGGTGGTGCCTGGGAGGAAGGGATTGGAAAGGGCAGATCTCCTGCCTTTTTTTCATCCTTCACCTCCCAAGTCTCAGATTGGGAGGGAGAGGAGCGAGTGCCTTATTTCTCTGTGTTCACACTTGAATCTAGGGGGCTGATTATCTGATTTATGAGTGTTGGGGTGGGAAGAGAGAAGATAGTATGAGGAGCACAAAAAAAAAAAAAAAAAACAGGGG
>NW_020954598.1:1044675-1045236 GCF_900497805.2 Vombatus ursinus | reverse complement strand
TGCTACAAGTCTCGAACAGGGATTTATTCTCTGTCACGTCTGGAATTATCTCCAGAGGATTCAGTTGAGTCCTAGAGAGATGATGCTCTGGGTCATATGGCAATGGGGCCCTAGTGAGGGGTGCTTGCTGGATTCCTGCATCAAGAATTTTGTGAAAGGATGGGGACAGAGTGCAGAAACCCCGAGGTCCAACCACGTCCCATTTCCTGCTGGTCAGACCTTGATAGGCAACCTGCTGTAGTCCAGAAATATCACCGAACTTGGAGCTGGACATCTGGATTTGAATTCCATCCTTGCCACTTACTATGTGACAAGCCCCTAGGCTTACTGAGCCTCAGTTTTCTCATCTGTAAAATGGAGATAATAACTGTTGCTCTACCTACTTCTAGTGTAAAAACACTGGACAAATGTTAACTAATACTATTCTAGATGCTCCCTAGTGTCTTCTCACCTTTTGTTTCCAGCTAGTTGGCTGAAAATAGGTCCTTTGGTTAAGGCAGATCCAGGCTGCTTTCTCTCTCTCTCTCTCTCTCTCTCTCTCTCTCTCTCTCTCTCTCTCTC
>NW_020954598.1:1041252-1044599 GCF_900497805.2 Vombatus ursinus | reverse complement strand
TCTCTCTCTCTCCCTCTCCTCTCTCTCTCTGTTTCTGTCTCTGTCTCTCTCTCTCTGTCTCTCGCTCCTTGAGCAGCCCCTCTGAGGTTGGCAGAAGGAGAGCTAAGCAGAATGTCACGATAGTAGACTGCCAGGGTTGGGGTGTTAAATCTTTCCAGACTCACAGCTCGGCTCCCTCTCTGGTGGTCCTTCCTCCCTGGTCCCGCAGCATGCCTTCCTTCACTTAGTCCTTCCCAGGCCCCAGGCGCTGTCCGAAAGCTGAAAGACACAAACACTGGAATCTCGAGGGAGGAGAATATCTCGGTCCCAGGACGCTGCCTCACCCCGCCCCGCCTCTTGCCCAGCCGGAGTTACCCAGCCTACCAGGCTGAAGACTCAGCCCTTCCCAGTCTCCAACCTTGGCCTGATTACTGACCGCCCCAGGGAATGAGAAAAAGATCTGGGGCCCCAGCTGCCCGCCCTATTCCCTCCCCCCACGCCAGCTCTTTGCTCCCGCCGGGCTGCTGTGACGCTACCCAGAGAGGGTCCCGCCCGAGTCTTGACCCCCAGGCCGGGGAAAGGTGCGCATCGCCGGGACTGGTGGCGCTGCTGAGGGAACCGTCCCAATCCTGGGGCCCTGCCCAGGTCTCTAGCTAGACCAAGCAGCGACGGGTGAGGGAGGGACGGCGCACGCATACACACACACACACACACACACGCACACATACATCAAACCAGACACACACATCAAACCACACACACACTCGCGCGCGCACACACACACGCAGATACACAGACACACACACAGATACACACATACATAAACTCGCTTTCTCACTCTCCACACTCACACATTCGCTATCCGGCTCTCGCCCTCACACCCATAGAGACAGAAACAGGCACTTTGCAAAACTCCACTCCGCGCCTGGTGGAAGAGCCAGCGGCGGCGGGTCCCAGCGCTGCCGGCCGCGGTGGGTGCACACGACGGTCCGGGCTGGAGCTCCTTCTGCCTCCGCCTCGCTCTTCGCTGCCCCCTATGTCCCACTCCCGCTGACAGGCTCACGCCGCTCCCGGGGCTGCCTGCAGCGGCGGCGGCAGTAGCAGCAGCAGCAGCAACAGCAGCAGCACAGGCAGTGGTGCTGCCTTCATGGGGGCATCTGCAGGCTAGGCGTTAAGCCCCAGTCTCCGGGAGGAGGAAGGAAGAAAGAAGGAAGCCAGTGGGAGAGGAGAGAGGGGCGAGGGAGCGAGCGCGCTGAAGAGCGGAGCCACGGGCAGGCGGGCGGGGAGCGAGCCGCGCAGCCGGACTCCTCCCTCCCCACCGCCGCCGCGGAGGCAGCAGCAGTAGTTGCCTCCTCCCTGGACCCAGGGACCGAAGCTCAGCGTCGAGCAATGGCGGCCCAGAGCCTGAGCCAGAGCCCCAGCGCCCTGGCGCCTTCGCCGCCGCCCCTGCCTCCACCCCGGCCCCTGAGCGCCCTAGCTTGAGGGACAGCCAGGGCAACCGGAGGGCTCCGCTGGGGAAGGAATGCTTTAGTCCAGGCTGGACTCTCCTCTCCTCAGTCCTCTCCACCCCCACCCCCCCGCAAGTTCCTTCCAGCTCCCCGACGCGTGGCCTCCCTCCCCGAGGGCAGAAGGTGGAGAACCGCCTAGCCCCTAGTGGCTCGCCCGCCCCGGAGTCCCAAGCCTTCCGCCAACCCTCTGGCCCCTGGGCAGTCGGTGCAGGAGGGGTGGGGCGGCGGCGGCGAGGCCATGGAGAGCCCCGCGGAGAACCCGAGCAAGGCGGCGGAGTATCTGAAGGAGCTGAACCGAATCATCGAGGCGCAGCAGGAGCTGCTGGAGCGGCAGCGGCGGCGGATCGAGGAGCTGGAGCAGCAAGTGGCGCGGCTGTACCGAGAAAACGCCTGCCTGCAGGACGAGCACCAGCGGCACCTGGCCTCCTGCCGCCTCGGGGCCACAGCACAGCCCGCACCCCCTTCCGCGCACCCTCCCGCGCCGCCCCTTGGGGCCATCCTGGAGAACGTCCGCCACGAAAAGTAAGCGGGGCTGGGACCTGGGCGGCCACAGGCACCCGGGAGGTCGGCGCCTGGGGTTGCGGGGCAGGGCGGCGGCGGCGGGATGGTGGAGGGAGGAGGCCGAGAGGCGCTCGTGGTCGCCACTCCACCGCCCGGGTGGCGCACCGGAGAGTTTGCGCCCGCAAAGTTATTAGAGGGTTGTGAGATTTGCCCGGAGTATTTGCACAGGATGGAGAAGGTGACGAGACACGAGAGGCATTTATGGGCTAGATTAGCGATTTGGGGCAAAGCGATGGGACACTTTTGGGGAGCCCTGAGATTCCTCGCTTGGTTGTACGAGACAACGAGGGTTGCTGTCCCGACTGATCTCGGCGCTCGCTCCCCAGCCCCGGCGGGCCGGTTGTGAAGGGAACGTACCGAGATGCTTTTTTCTGGGTAGGGTGGAAATGGAGATATGGAAGGACAGGGTTGAGGATGGGCTGGGAGAAGGAAGTGGTGCCTTTCTTTTCTAAGAAGTGTTTTTGTGTTCGTGGTGGCTCCCCCGCCCCCACTCATATTGCCTACCCAGGTGGGATTTGGGGTGCGTGACGCTCCTGAAATCCAGCCGGAGGGAGTTGGGTTTTTCCCTCCTCCTTCTCCCCAGATACTGTACATGCCCGGAATTTCTAACCCTACTGGCGTGGACTGGCTCGGGACCCAGGGTGTCTTGAAGAGCCCTTCTGTGTTGAGGGGGAAGTAGGGGTGGAGTAGAGAAAGGTAGGTTGGTTGGACAGGTCCCAGTACCTCTTTCCCCTTAAGAGTCGGCAGAGTGCTTCTGTTCTGTTCCATTAACACTAAGCCAAGGCCACTTCTCCAACACTCCTTGTCTGCTACCTCTCTGATATTGGGCGGGGCGTGTGTGTGTGTGTGTGTGTGTGGGTGAGTAGGTTGGCGACCTTCCAACCCTCCAGACCCCACCTGGCCAGGATAATCTTTTCGTGAACTACGGGTTGCTGTTATGGGAAAACAGCCTGGATCTAGGCTAAGAGGAAAGAGCCCCTGCCCCTCACTCCCCAGTCAAAGACCTTACTGCACCTTCTGTCACCACTCTGCCGGGATAAGTCACCCCTCTCTGGTGAACTGAGAGTGGAAAGGGGATCTACAAGCGTTATCCGCCTTCTCTGAAGGCCCTAGGAGACTGTGTGCTGAGGCCACAGCTTTGTCCCAAACCTCCCTCTTTCCTGGAGTCCAGTCTACACTCTACTACCCCACTGAAAGTCAAGGGTATCGGTTTTTCTTCTGTTTCCCCGAACCAAGAGCGCCTCCTAACCCCGAGACTGAGACCAGGTTTGCTGTCGCTCAGAAATCGATGGGGGGGGG
>NW_020954598.1:950859-1041132 GCF_900497805.2 Vombatus ursinus | reverse complement strand
AATGCAAAATGACTGCCGTTTCCCGAGGCCAGGAGCAAGCAATCTGTCCCGGTTGGGCCCCCTTGGCGCGTAGAAATAACGGCGGAAGAGCTGAATTCCAAAGCAAGTCCTGGTGTAGCCCCTCACCTCATCTCCCACCTCCCCCACCTCAATTTCTTGGTTCCTATAGCTGCAGCAACTATTTCTCTGCCTCCTTGGCCATTCTCCTTAGCATTCCTAGGCCGAGCCTAAGGCTGGACAAAACTCCTGCCCTGCCGTAATTCAATGCCAGATCTTTTTCAGTGAGACCTTCCTCTTGGATTGGAGCAAGTGAGAACCAGGAATCAGGCTGGCTAAGGTCTGGGAAAGTCAGGTAGGACTGGAGGTGAAATCCCCTTCCCTGAGCAATACTGCCTAGCCCAAATCAATTAGGAGAACAGAGCCATACTTGACCCTGAAATGTGGAGCCCTTTACTCACTTTGTGTGGGGCTGCCAGAGTTCTTCTCTTCTGCCAGGCTTTCTTCTTCTTTTTCTCTTTCTTCTCTTTCCCTTCTCAGCACCAAGTTCCTCTTATAACTTGGGCCAGATTTAAAAAAGAAATGAAGGATGGGACAGGAACTATCCCTGCATTCTCCTTGGCACCCAGCTTCCAGTTGAGCAAAGAGCTTAGGACTCCCCAACCCACTGCCTAGTTCTTGTTACAGGGCTCGACTGTCCACAAAGCAGTGATCTTTCCCTCCATTGCTTCCCGTTTTATTCTTGCTGAAATCCCAGTCTGAATTGTTCCCTTTTCCTCCATTCTGGTTCTTCCCCCTGGAGTTTTTTAAAAGGAACTGGGTTCTCATGCTTCAGTACCCTAAAGCCTATAACTTTTTCTCAGGCCTGAGTTCTTAGAAGCACCCATGCTTCCTCCTGAGTTGGGGACAGAGATCCTTGAGGTAAGACCTCAGCCTGCCCCAGTCCAGATAGACTTTTGCTGTGCCTCAATCTTTCCTTATGTCAAGTGAAACAGCATGGGCCCAGCTCCTCAGCTAGCTGAGATGGGAACTGAGACAGGGAGAAACACAAGGGCTGGAGGGGGGTGCCTGAGGTAGCGGTGAGGTGATTAGGTGGCTTCTCCAAGAGAGGTGCTCTCACTGAAGAAGTTTCCTTCAGGCTCAAGATCTCTGAGCAGATTGTTCCAGGAAAGAAACTACTTTCTGAGAGGGTATAGGCACTTGGAGAAGACCACATTTGCTTCCAAATACTTCTTTCCAAGCTTGGCTCAGTCACTGGAGAGATGACAGAGTAAGAATCCTAGAATTTAGGCACTGGAAGGGCCTTTAGAAATCACCTAGGCCATGTGGATAGAATGCCAGGCCTGGAGTCAGGAAGACCTGAGTTCAAATTTGGCCTCAGACACTTACTAGCTGTGTGACCCTGGGCAAGTCACTTAACCCTGTTTTCTTCAGTTTCCTCATCTGTAAAATGAATTGGAGAAGGAAATGGCAAACTACTCTAGTATCTTTGCCAAGAAAACCCCAGAAGAGTCACAGTGTCAGACACGACTGAAAGGAGTGAACAAGTCCCATCTCCTTATTTTACACATGAGAAAACAGAGAAACACACAGAGAATATGTGACCAGACCAGTGTTACATCGTATTGGCAGATCCAAACCAGAACCAAGGCCTCCAGTCTCCTAATTCAGTGCTTTTTCCACAGCACCATGCTGCTGCAAGGTGGAGTGCTTCAAGTGTTGGTCATGGAATCAGAGGACCATGCTTCAGTTTCTCTTTATGTAAATTAGTGGTAGTAATAATGGCACCTATTCACCTCAGGAGACCATTTTGTAAAACTTAAAGTGTTATGTAAGTAGGAGATACTGTTGTTGTTTTCATCAATTCCACTCCCCATTTTCTCTGTACTCAACGAGTGGCTAGCATGTGTTCAAATAGGCTATTAGGAGGGGAATCTCTGTCGTATATTGTAGCATTTCACAGAGTGTTGTAATTCCCAGGTGAAGGTGGGGTAGAGAGAGAAACCCTCTGTTAATCAAGGGAACCAGGACACTGGAAAGAAAAATCTGTGAAAAAAGTAGTAGGTTCCTGACCTTCATGTAGGAAGAACATGTTATCATATGGAGAAATACTTAGCAGAGCAGTGCAGAGGTCATCACTCTCCTGGGTGGGTACTTTTGCTTCTTCTCAGCCCTTTCCCATAATCCTTTTCACAACCTGTCTTCCATAGCCTCCAGAGAGATTGGCAGGCACCTTTGTGTGCCCAAGGCCCTTTCTCCATACTTCCAGATGAAAGAAAAACATAGGATTTCCAGAAAAAAAAAAAACCAAGCTCCTAGATGCTTAGAGCCTGCCCAGTGAAATTGGCATTACAGGAAAACCACCTTTTTTTGTTTTCATAGGAAACAGTGACACATGTTGGTCAGCAAATGCCTCGCAACACAATCTCCAGGGATCGATTTTTCTTCAAAAATCACCCTTGGTAACCAAGTGGCCAACTTTGCTGAGGAAAAGAAGTCAATAATTTCCAAATAGAATTTATATCTGTCATCATCAATAACTAATTGCTTTTCCCATATTTAGTCCAGATATTTTCCCCCTGGTGGGGCTAGGACTGGGGGTGGGGAGATGTGAAAATTGCATTTCTTTTTTTTTCCACAAAAAATTGCATTTTTGAAGCAACCTGGGAATCTATTGGGTCCCCTAGACTGTAGCCTGCTTCTCTTGGTTCAGGAACAGCCAACGACGATAAAATCAGGCTTAGAATAAAGAAAATGCGGCTTCTAGTTTATTGTCAGGTTTTCTATGAGGTGTAATGAGCCAGTATATTAACAATAACAATTGGTGCTCATCAAGGGAAAAAAAGCACTAGTCTCATTTCCAGTGGCTCTGTTTCATTTAACATCTCACTGGTGAGAGGGCCTCCTGAAATACATAGTACTGAGCCTTTAGCTTCCAGGAAACTGTCAGGAGTTGGACAGTAACAACTGATCCCCAGGCTGGACCCCTAGAGTTTTGCCTCCAAGCCAGGTGTTCCTGGAGAGTTCTTGCAACAAATGGACTAGGAAGAGAGGGTATGCCCTGCACCCTGATTGACTATTAAGATCACTTGCCTCCTGGCTTGCCGAAGTAATGGTTTGAAGCATCCACCACTGCTCCAGTGCTGGAGTAGAGTGTTGAACTTGGAATAACAAGAGATCTGAGTTCCAGTTTCACTCCTGACACTTCCCAGCTATTTAACTTTGGGCAAGTACCAGAACTTCAATGAGTCTCAGTTTCCTCATTTTTAAAATGAGTATTAATAACAAAAACACAAAACAAAGAAAACCAGCCCAGCACCTATCTCTCTGGGTTGTTGTGATGATCAAAGGAGCTAAGACATGGAAAGTGCTTTACAAACCTTAAAAACCTGTAGAAATGGCAGCTATTTTTACTACTACTAATAAATACCAACAAATGGGATTTTGGTTAAAGTCAATGATCTGATAATTGAGCTCTAAACACTAGGCCTCTTGTTGAATGAGCAAGATGAGTTTTTTAAATTGCAATTGATGCACATGTCACTTTTTTTGTCTATTTATATTTTAATGAAGTGTTGCAGAATGTCACCCAATTTCCTCATTTGAAAAATGAGTCAGATTAGATGACCTCTAAGATTCCTTCTAGCTCAAAATATAATGATCCAATGATCTTAGTACTCTGGAAGTTCAAAGTAACCAGATTCCTTAGTTGAGTTAATCAACAACATTGAATGATTACTGTGTATAGAGCCTAGTACTGGAAGCTGTGAGGGAACACAAAATGAATAGAAGGCAAGACCCCTTCCTCTAAAGTGCTTACCATCTAGTTGGGTTGACTGAATATCATAAGCACTGCCCCCTCTCCCATTTTCTACAGACCAGTTTATGATTGGTAAAGTTCAGTATAGTACAACCTAATAAGATTGTCATAGTACAACCAAACTACATAATCAAGAAAAGAACTGAGGTCCATGTCTCCATCCATTGCAAGAACATCTGTACCTAAACTTCATGAGGGTAATAAGAACATTCACCGTACGTGGTGTCTGAATTCACCCTTCCTTCAATGGCTTAGCAAGATGATGAAAAATCACTGCTTAATGCCATTTCTGAATATTTATGCTCTCTCCACCCTTCCTTGGGAGAATTGTCATTATAGGAGTAAATATGAATTGCCTAGTTGGATCCAATGGTGTGGTCCAGGGGTAGGGAACCTGTGGCCTCTAGGCCACATGTGGCACTCTAGGTGCACAAGCAGGCCTTGACTGAATCCAAACAAAAGTTTTTGGCCAAGAGACCACAGGTTCCCCACCCCTGGGTGGTCATTCCTCAGATTCCTGTTTTAAGGATTGTAGAGGATCCTGTGTTAAGGATTGTAGAGAGGGAAATGTTCCTCCTGGGGCTATAGATAGTGAGATAGTGATCTCCCCTTAAAGTAAGAATGGAAGGAGGGTTTCAAAAGTTAGATTTTTTTTTACTCACTCAGCTTCCTATATTTCAAGGCACTTAATCCAGGAGCAGTTAACAAGCTTTCAATGCCTCTTATGTGCTAAGTACTAATTTAGGCACTGGGGATATAAATACAAATAAAATAATCCCGATTCAGTTTCTTATGAATAGGCAGAATCTACAACTTTTGGGGACCACAGTGTCCTTATGGGGAAGTCCATCTAGTCTGTAGCTTTTCACTGTCTCATTCCATTCTTAGCATGGATCATAGACCATCCACTGACATTCCTTGGGAGGAACATTTCTGTGAAAGAGAAATTACTGGGTCAACTGGAAACTTGTAGATATGGCAAATCCACTTAAAAAAAAAAAGAACATCTTCCTAGAGGAGTAAGAAGTAGATCTTTCAGCTCCAAATCTCCCCTTAAGGGTGCATTTCTCTTTCATTAGCTTTTACATGAACTAACAAGGAAGTAATCTCAAAGCCAGATCAGATCCTTGGTGTATTTAGTAGCTTTGTTCTGACAGTTGAGCAAAGGTAAGCTCGCAAAAGCCAAAAACCTGAAAGGCAGAGTTCTGATTGACTGAACTGGTACCATCATGGAAGCTGATGTCTGAACAGGACATGAGCCTGGGGCATTAGGCTAGGTGACAGGAAAGGACATTTTGGTCCACCTTCTGTCACTAGCTCTCTTTGTCCCTTGGACAAATCCTTCACCTCTCTGAACCTCAGTTTCCATTTTGGAAAAGTGAGGGAGTTAGACTAAGTTATCGTTAAGGGCCCTGGCAAGCAATAATGTTCTATGAGTCTATGAAACTTCTCTTTGGCAATAATAATAACTAACTTTTATGTAACACTTTTCATACATTATCTCCTTTGAGGAAATTAGACAACTCCTAAGCAAACCTTTTAATCTTGTTATGTCTCCTGCATCTGGGTTCATTCCCATAGACTTGGAGAAAAACCAATTTCTTTTTCGTTTAAAGTAAGTGTTTCATTGACAGTCTTTTAAAATCTAGAACTGCCACTTCCAAATGCCAACTCCCTTACCCCCCAGAAGAACCCTCCTCAGTCATAAAGAAGTATAATTAAAGCAAAACAAATCAACACTGGGCATCTCTAGAAATGTGTACCACACTCTTTACCTATATTCTACCACCTCTATGTCAAGAGGTCAGAGGCATGTCTCACTATTAGCCCATTGGAGTCACAATTGGCCCTCACATTAATTAAAGTTCTGATTTTGCAATGTTGATTTCCTTTACATCATCATGGACATTAATTAAATTGTTCTGGTTCTGCATCCTTCACTCTGTATTAGGGCATTTAAGTCTTCCTGAGTTTCTCTGAATTGTTCTATTCATCATTTCCTTTAACACAATAATTTCATTGCATTCACATCACAGTTTGTTCAGCCTTTTCTCAGTCAATGGGTAACCCACTTTCATCCTAGTTCTTTATTACTTTAAAAAAATTCTGCCATAAATATTTTCATATATGTGAGACTTTTGCTTCTGTCTTCGATGTCCTTGGATCATATCACACTTTTATTGTTGTTGTTGATGATGATTTTGATGCATAGGGTACATAGGTGGAGAGGGAATGTGGAGAAATAACACCAAAACTTCATCAGCAGCAAACATCATTTTGAAGAGGGAAGAGAGGAGAGAGAAAGAAAGAGAGGGGGGAGAGGGGGAGGGGGAAAGAGAGGGAGGGAGGGGGAAAGAGAGGGAGGGAGGGAGGGGAAAGGAGAGAGTAGGGAGAGAGAGAGGGAGGGAGGGAGAGGGGAGAGAGAGGGAGGGAAGGAGGAAGGGAGGGAGAAAGAAAGAGAGAGAGAGAGAGAGAGAGAGAGAGAGAGAGAGAGACAGAGAGAGTTCTTTGTTTAAAAAAAAAAAGCTTAGTTCAGGTGGAAAGACAAGACATGTTTTAGGCCCTGACCAAAATGATCTCTAAGGTTCTGTACGGCGCAACCCTTTCTGTGTTTCCATGATACTTCCAAGGCAGATTTGAACATCAATCTAAAGGAGTTGTTTATAGTCTAGAGTGGACTTTCCTCCCTCTTCCTTCTTTCTTCTAGTCCTCAAGCACTGTCAAGTAATTCAGAAGAGTCGAATATTCTGAAGATGAAAATTTATGACTCATCCTGTGGGAGGATTCCAATGGAATCCAAATATCTGTTTAGTTAACAAACAAGCTCCATTCCCAGGTCTGTGGTGACATTCAGGGTAACAATGGAGCATAAATTAGGGAGGAAACCCAGTAGCTATTGTGAGTTTGGGAGGGAATGATTTCACAGAAGAGCTTACATTGTCAGGGTAGCCACAGACATCATTCAGATGAAGGTACACATTGGAGGGTCTTTGTAAAGAGCCCACCAGGTGTGTAGCTCACTCTTTAAAGTACGGTATTTAATACTAGAATTGTGATTTAATGATTGTGAGGATTTTGAAAGCTTTTGAATTATGGGTACAGATTCATAAGAGATAAGGATTAAACCTGTGTTTTCATTTATATGGGGCATTCCTGGTTGAGGAAATACCCTCTACCAAGACAGGTTGGTATCCACTATGTAATTTCTAGTTGTTATAGGGTTGCCTAGAGCATTGAGAGGTTAAGTGACTTGTCCAGAGTCCTTTAGCTAGTATGGGTCAGAGACAAGACTTCATTCCAGGTCTTCCTGGCACCAGGACCAGATCTTTATTCACTGTGCTGTGAATGATGCTAGGTACAGGATGATAGTAATAATTATAATAAGGGTTGTAGGGTTTAGATCTGGAAGAGACCTTAGAGGTTATCTAATCCAGGACCCTCATTTTTAAGAGGAAGAAACTGAGGCTCAGGGACATGAATTGACTTGCTCAAAGTCATATAGGTGGTAAGGAGCAAATTTAGGCTCCCAGTTCATGTCCTGTGACTACAATCCCATTGTCTTTTCTGTTGGGCCATGAGCCAAGGTTACCAGACACTTTATCTATATTATCTCATTAGATCTTAAGGTCCTTTTCAAATTAACTTTTGTGATTCATGTTGATCCTTGTAACAACCATGGACAGTGAGAGTATTATTATCCCCATTTGACAGATGAGGACACCGTGGCTTGGAAAGATGACATGACTTGCCCAATATCTACCCAGTTATTGGCAATGGTAAGATTTGAACCCAGGTCTTTGCATCCCAAGTTCCATGCTCCTTCCAGAAGTCCAGTGTTACATTATACTATGTTTGTTGAATGAGGAATGTTTGAGTGCCTGTGTTTT
Organism: Vombatus ursinus; assembly: GCF_900497805.2. NCBI lineage: Eukaryota > Metazoa > Chordata > Mammalia > Diprotodontia > Vombatidae > Vombatus > Vombatus ursinus. Next base: position 1,033,428 of record NW_020954598.1, on the reverse strand, counting down.
TAATCAAATAGCGATCTTCAGGTGTAAGGAAATTGAGGTTTTTGTCTGCTGAAGTGAGTGCTGATAGATGAGTCCAAGAATCACAGTATCATGGGATTTGAAGCTGGGAAGGACCATTTTACAGATGGGGAAATTGATGTACAAAGAATTCAGATGATTTTCCCCATTTATTTGTATTTATTATTAATGATAATAGTAGCTATCATTTATATGGTGCTTTAAAGTTTGTAAAATTTTCTAGGAAGGAAACAAGCATTTATTGAGCACCTACTATGAGCCAGGCACTGTGCAAATATCTCATTTATTTGATCCTTGAAGCAACCTTCTGAGGTAGGTGCTTATTATTTATATATTTATTATTAGAATTGAGGAAATTGAGGCGTTAACAGGTTAAGTGACTTGCCTAGCATCACACACCAAGTAAATATTTGAGGCTAGGTTTGAACTCAGGTCTTCCTGACTCCAGGCTCAGTGTTTTATCCATTGCACCATCCAGCTGCCTTTGACTTGATCTTCACAGCAATCCTGTGAGGTAGGTGCTATTTATATTTACTTTAAAGATGAAGTAACTGAGGCTGGGAAAGGTTAGTTAACTTACCCAAGGTCACACAGCTGCTAAGTGTTACAGTTGGAACTCAAGGTTACATGGCTCCAAAGTTGCCAGGTTGTGATTCTGATTCACATCTTTCTCCAAATCCAGGGTTCTTTTGAGGCAGTTCACCGTGTTACAAAGTTAAAACATTCGATTTAGGCAGACGGGCCCCTTTCATGCTGGCAGAGAACCCTAGCTGATCAGTAAAAAAAAAACTCCCTTCCCCCAACTCCCCATCCCCATCCCCTGTTTGTGCATTCTAACTTTCATAGATCAGCTCTTCCTGCTTCCTTTCACTACACTCCCCTACTCTGCACTCCTCTTCTGTATCCAGTGTATCTCTGAAAGAACTAAACTCTGAAGGGTTTTATTATCACTCTTCCCTTGGCCTTGGACACTCATTTCTTGAGAATTGTTCTTTCTCAGCTGTTCTTGATCCAGTGCACTGTCCTTAAATGCCCAGGTTGGGGATGGGGGATGGGGGATAGGGAATGGGGACACCCAGCCTCAGGGATTGGGTTTAGCTGTCAGGTAATTAGGAACAGAAAGAACTCTGTATATCCACATGGATGTGTATGTGCACACATACACATACACACATACATACACATATACACAAATATATCTGGATAGCCATAGGTATCTCCCTACACCTATATTCAATGCAACTCAATTTAACATACATTTATTAATAACCAGGCACTCTGCTAGTACTAGGATTGTTGTTGTTGAGTCATTTCAGCCATGCCTGACTTTGTGACCCCATCTGGGGTTTTCTTGGCAAGTCACTGGAGTATTTTGTCATTTCTTTCTCCAGCTCATTTTACAGATGGGGAAACTGAGGCAGAGTTAAGTGACTTGACCAGTGTCATACAGCTAGTAAGCGTCTGAAGCCAGAATTGAACTCATGAAGATGAGTCCTCCTGACTCCAGGTCAGGAGCTCTATCCACTGCACCACCTAGCTGCCTTGTACTAGGATTACAAAGACAAAATTAACTGTTCCTGCTCTCCAGGAACTTACATTCTGCTGGAGGGTGTGAGCCAACAAATGTTTAACATCTTTCTGGGGATGGGGTGGGGGATGTAAGAAAAATACACTGTAAAATTTAATCTGCATTCTTAACATTTTCTCCATCACTTTCTTAAGTTTAGACAATCAACAAAAAGATAAATCAAGCCCAGATTTGTAGTGTTTGCCAATTTCCAGAGCGTAAATGCTCACACCCAATGGCTCCAGCATTGTCCTCGATAGAGCTGATATACAGAAAGGTAAATATAAAGTCATTTTGCTAGACAGGACTGAGTACTAATGACTGGGGTGGGAGGATCAGGGGAGATCTCACATAAGAGATCTGAATTGAGTCATGAGGATAGCTTGAGATCCCAAGAGGCAGTGCTGATGAGGGCAAGTATTTCAAGCATAAGGAATAGCCTATGCAAAGGCTTGAATTTGGAAGAGGGAATTTCACACACAGAGAGTAGCCAGCAGACCAGTTTGACTCATGTGTCTTAGTGGGGGGGAGTTGGAAAGGTAGTGGGAGGCAGACTGACTGCCAGGCTGAGGATTTTGCATTTGGCAGCTGTGTGGAGGATGGAGTAGAAGGGAGAGAAGCTGGAAGCCAGGAAACCAATTAGGAACCTATTGCCATAGTCTAAGTAAGAGGTGATTAGGACCTGAACTATGGTGGTAGCTGTGTGAGTGGAAAGAAGATATGTTGTGGAGACAGGGTCAACAAAACTTGGCATCAGATTTGATATAGGGGGTGGGGAAAAGGGAAGGGTCAAAAATTATTCCACAGTTAGGAACCTGAGTAACTAGAAGGTGGTAGCACTTTCAACAGAAATAGGGATGTTAGATGTAGGGAAGGTTCTGTTTTGGACATGTTGAGTCTGAGATGCCTATGGATCATCCAGGTGAAGATGTGCAGGAGGAATGGAATTCAGGAGAGAGATTAGGGCTAGACTTAGATTTGAGAGGAATCTAGATAGATTAAGGAGCTGATAAGATCACTTAGGGAGAGGTTGTAGAGGGAGAAAAACTGGGAGGCCAGAATCTGCCTCTGGGGAAGGCTACACTTAGTGGGTGGGAGCAAGATGGTGGACCAGCAAAGGAGACTGAGAAGGAGAAGTCAGACCAGAAGGAGAGCCAAGAAATATTGGAAGTGGGAAGAGGGGAGAGGCTGAGACAGCCTGAATTAGGGTGGGGGCTGTGTGTGTGTGTGTGTGTGTGTGTGTGTGTGTGTGTGTGTGTGTGTATGGAGAGGACAAGGATAGAAGAGAACTAGTATTAACAAGACTTGATTGGACGTGCCAAAATAGGACTCAGAAGGGCTCTGGATCTCAAATCAGAGGACAATTGCAGCTCAATCACTAACTAGTTATGTGACTTTGGGCAAGGAGTTTCCCTTCTCTGGGTTCATATTTTCTCCTCTGTAACATAAAAAAGGCAGAGGGTTGAACTAGATTGTTCTCCAAGATCCTGTCCCGCTTAAAATTTTAGGATCAGTAAGTAGAGAGGATGCCCCTTAGCTGACAATTTGCTCAAATTTCTTCTTGAAAACTTGCTTTGAGGGGACAAAATGTATTTTCCTCCCAGGAATTCATCAGGAATGATCAATTAATTTTTTTGCTAACACATAGTGAAGACAATTTGAAGACTAGGAGGGGCATTTCTTTGTAAGCAGTCTCTTTGGATTCTGACAAGCTAAGTATATTATGATATTTAAAACTGTCTGGCTGAAATCTAGAAAAAATGTCTTGTAATGCATGTGAAATAAAATGAAGACCTTTCTCCCCCTCCCCCATTTTTCATCCCCTCTTCCCTAATTTGTGCATTCTTCGTATGTGGGAAGATTTGGATGCCAAGAGGGAAGCATTGTACATGTGGCAATTTCATAGCTTCACTGGATTTGGAGACAAAAGGAAACTTTGGAGATCTTTGAGGTTAAACTAGGTACTCACACCTTTCAGTCTCAGGATCCCTTCACTATCTTCAAAATTATTAAGAACCCCAAAGAGCTTTTGTGTTATATCTATCAGTATTTACTATATTAGAAATAAAAACAATATAGTCAAAATATTTATTTATTCATTTGAAAAAAGCAATAAACTCTTTACATGGTAACATAAATGACATATTTTACGGAAAATAACTATATTATCCAAAACAAAAAAATTAGTGAGAAGAGTGGCATTATTTTTCATATTTTTTGCAAATCTTTTTAATGTCTGGCTTAAAAGAAGATAGCAGGATTCTCATATCTGCTTCTGCATTCAATCTGTTGTGTTGTGTTGTTTTGGGTGAAGTATATGAATAACTAATAGTGATGCCATCAACTGCTAACTAAACAAATTTTATCTGTATGAAGAAAATCTGGCCTTACATGGACATGTAGTTGGAAAAGAGAGAAGTATTTTAATAAGCAAATAACATCTTAAGTATTATTATGAAAATAGTTTTGACCTTGCAGACTCCCTGAAAGGTATGTGAAACCCAGGGTTCCATGGACCACATTGTGACAATTGCTGATCTAGCCCAATTATTTCATTTTATAGATGAAGAAGCTGAAGGCCAGAATAGAGGAATGTCACCCAGGAATCAGAGTTACCTAGGGAATTAGTACTAGAGGCAAAATTTGAACTCAGGCCCTCTGACTCCTAAACTTAGCCCTCATGATACTAAGCTACCCTGCCTTTTAAAATACAGTCTTTTAAAGCAAAGGAAGTCATCATTTTGGCCAGGTTTGCGTGTGACTGCACTGGAGTGGCTCTTTGGAATAACTTGGACAGTATTTTAGATTAAATTGTGCAGACTGCTGATCTGGCAATTGTTTGTTGCTTTTTTTTTAAAGGAATCCCTTAGATTTATTTGGAAAGAGCTCTAGACTTAGCTTGTCAGGGTAAATACTGTCCTTATAATTGTGAAACTGGAAATTTGTCAGGAGAGAAGAAATATGTACAAATAATAAGACAGGTGGTTTGGGAAGAGGTTAGTGCAATAAAAATCAGCTAAATAAATGTAATACAACAATAATAATTGTAACCCATGTTTATATAGCATTTTATCACATGTAAAGGACATGGTACTAGGAGTAGGGGGACATATGACTTTAAGCTAGACATTTCTCCTGTATGAGTCAAAGATTCTCCACCTCTAAAATGTAGGGGTTGAGCTCGGTGATCTCCAAGGTTGAGGCCAGAAATTGCGTTCTGAGATTCAGTGAGTCTATGAAGCAGCTGGATGGTCCAGGGAATAGTCTTGGATTGGGGATCTCATCAGAAAAATGTGAATTTGACTTTTGCCTCTCATACTTATTAGCTATATGCCCATGGTCATCTAACTTCTCATTTATAAAATGGCGATAATAAGAGTAGCTACCTCACAGGGTAGTTGTAAAGACCAAAGGAGAGAGAGAGACAGAGAGAGAGAGAGAGACAGAGACAGAGAGAGAAATACAGAGACAGAGAGACAGAGAGAGAGAGACAGAGACAGAGAGACAGAGAGAGAGAGAGAGACAGAGACAGAGAGAGAAATACAGAGACAGAGAGACAGAGAGAGAGATACAGAGACAGAGAGACAGAGAGAGAGACAGAGACAGAGAGTTAAATTTGCAAGCCTTGAAGTGGTAGATATTATTCTATGGTTTCAGTGATTCCCTTGTATTTACTTATCCACATGCTTCTAATAGAATGTAAGTTCTCTGAGGGTATGACCTGTTTCATTTTTTAGTCTTTCTATCCCTTGTGCCTAGCCTAGAGTCTTGTGAACAGTCAGTACCATGAGTATTCTAGAATTTTCTTTCCTCTAACTCAGACTCAGCTCCTTGAGTGATTCCCAATTACTGAGATTCTGTTCTAGCTTCACAAACCATACTGGGAATCTTTTCTTTCTTTAAGTTGGCACTTCTCTGATGCGTAGGCACCAACACAAACAGTGGGGCACCAGCTTATTTGTTTAATGCTTAGATTAGCTCGTGGGTCTCTGGCACTGGGTGTTGCTAGGGGTAGGTTTTTTTTTCTCTTTTGTTGAAAATGTCACTGCATCTCTTGGCCACTTTGGAGCTGACTGTGTCACTGAGACTGAGTTTCCCACTTTGTGACAAGTGGCTTTATCTGCCTGCTGCTACAAATGACTAAGTTCATTTCGCTATCCTGCTGCCCTCCAGATTCCAGGAGCATATGAGAGTGACTCAGACAGCTTGCTGTGACTTCAGATTTTAGCCTTTGTAGTAGTGTGTAAAGGGCTGCTTGATTCTTCTTGGCTGTGCTTTGGCCAAGCTCTGTCTCTGTAGGTAGAGGGCCAAACTGGTCTAGTCACTTGAAAATGCCCATCTCCTCCTGTGGGAGAAGGTGTGTTCTTCTGCATAGGGATATGTGTAGGAAACGAATGTTACTTTCTACCTATGTGGAATCACAGGTTGTCAGAACTAGAGGGGCCTTAGATCCAACCTCATCCAATATTTCATTCTACAGATGAGGGAAATGAGAAGCAAATTCACTTGGAAACTAACTATATAAAGTCAGGCTTCAGATCAAGGACCGTCAGATCTTTGGAGTCGTAGTTCAATGTTGCTTTTCTCTGTTTCACATTGCCTCATGTAATGGTTCACGTTTATATAGCATTGTTTAAAAGGTTTGCAAAATTCTTGAGAGGCTATCCGCCACAGTGAATAGAGGACCATCATTAGTGTTGGAAGTCCCAAGGTTATGTCCTAACTCTGACCTGTACTAGCTGTGTGATTATGGGCAAGTGACTTAACCTTCTCAAATCCTCAGGCTACCACCTAGGACTGTTAGTTACAGATGAATGGTTGAATGATTTATCCAATGGCATGTAGCTGGTAACATCAGTGCTGGGACTGGAACCCACATCTCCTGATTTCAAGACCGGTGCTCCTTCTGTTATACCTTTCTATCTCACTGAGGACATTTGGTGGAATAAAATAGAATAGAATTAATATAATATATACACTCATATGTATATATGCATATACATGTATATATACTCACATATATACAATATACACATTATATATGTGTGTATATATGTAGAATATGTGTATATATGTACATATATGTATGTGTACATATACACACATACAGTATACAAGGGGCAGCTAGGTTGTGCAGAAGATAGAGCGTTGGCCCAGAGTCAAGAAGACTCACCTTCCTGAATTCAAATCTGGCCTCAGACACTTCCTAGCTGTATGACCAGGGGTAAGTCACTTCACCCTGTTTACCTCAGTTTCCTCATCTGTAAAATGAGCTGGAGAAGAAAATGGCAAACCACTCCAGTATTTTTGCCAAGAAAACCCCAAAAGGGGTCATGGAGAGTCAGACACGACTGAAATAATTGAACGACAACAAAAACGTCCATATGTGTGTTTCATAAAAATTCTCTCAAGGAACCTTCAGAGAGATTTCAGAGAATGACATGACAATCAGTCAACCAGTCTGATGTTCTTTATACCAATTGACTTCAGTGCTCAGGCTCTTGAAACAAAAACCAACTTTGTTGCCAGTTGTTGTCATCATTTGGATTTGTGCGTCTTCTCTTTTGCAAATATTTGAGGGTTGTTTTTTTGTTTACATTAATCTCCTAGGAAACTGCTGGGAAATCTGTACTTAGATACCATACTATGTGTATTAGGTTGTATTATATTACATATATTTTATATCATACATAAAAATGATCATTTCTGTTTACTCCCCCTGCTGGCTCTTGGACACTTATCATAACTAGCCCTATGTCTGTTTGGACATTCCACTCAGGCTTTGGCCAGCCACTGGTAAGGAGTTTAAAGCCTGATCCAAATCGGTTTTGTTTGAAACCTAGAGGGAAAAGCAATCAGTCTAATGACAAAGGATTGGAAGAGCCTCCTGTGGAGGAAATTTGCCTGTGAGCTGAGCCAGTCTCTGGTGGGCTCTCTGGAATGGAGTGGTACACAGTTTTTACATAAATGTTCCCATTTAAAAGCATTATTTCAGCTTAAAATGCCAGCATTTTCCTGAATTGGACCAAAGGGCAGGAGTGTAAAATAAACATTTAGTCAATAGCAAGCTTAAACAAGCAAACAAACGAACAGACCCCAAACACTATACAGAGATATGAGAAGGCCAGCTTCGAATGGCCTCCTCATTGGGGAAAAGACAGAAGATCAGACATGGGAGTCATCTGAAGTAGCTCTGCTTGAAAATGTGAATGATCCATGGTGGAGGGGGACCCTGAGTAAAAATCTGTGGATCAAATGCATTTTAAAGGTATATCTACAAATACTTTTTATTTTTGGCGGGGGGTGTCAGGAGGGGATCAGACCCATGATTTTAACAGGGTATAGGACACCCTCTAAAGATGCAGATCAGCAACACTTTAAACCTCTGACTCTTAGACAATTTGAGCAGGGGCAATAAGAGGTTTAGAGCCGGAAGAGGACCTTCGAAACCATGTACCCTCTCAGTTTATAGCTGAGGAAACTGAGGCACAGAGAGGTTAAGTGATTTGCCCATAGTCATATAACTAAGTCTCTGGAGCAGAACCTGAACCAAAATCTTCCTTGCTCTAATTCCAGCATCCCACTGGCTAATCAATACTGCCTTTCTTTGTTTTCATTAATGTTATCAATCCCCCAGATTTGTCTTTGCTAGCAAATATACACATTTATATCACACTTTAGAGTTTGGAAAGCTCTTTCCTCACAGCAATCCTGTGAAGCAGAGTATGTGAATATTATTTTTCCCATTTTACAGGTGAGGAAACTAAGGCCCAGGGATAGGAAGCAATTTGCCCAAAGTCATCCAGCTAGTATATACAGAGTAAGGACTTAAAATATGGGTTACCTGACTCCAACAAATTGTTAGTTAGTCATTTTTCAATTGTGTCTGATTCTTTGTGATCCCATTTGGGGTTTCCTTGGCAAAGATACTGGAGTGGTTTGCTGTTTCCTTCTCCAATTCATTTTACAGATGAGGAAACTGAGGCAAATGGGATTAAGTGACTTGCTCAGGGTCACACAGCTAGTAAGTGGCTGAGGCTGGATTTGAACTCAGATCTTGACTCCAGGTCCAGCTGTCTATTCACTGTGCAACCTAGTTGCAAGCTTTCTACTATAAACCAAAGATTGTAGAAGGGTACAAAATAATTACCAGATCAAAATTCTTTCCCATTCAGGCTACCCCAAATGGAAAATTAACCAGAATAATTTTCTACCTGCTTAGAACTGATTATAATTTATGCTAATTAAGAAGATAGTGTTAGAAAGTGTCAGGAAATGTGTGCTTTAGTCCTAGCTCTGTTGGTAACTAGTTTTGTGACTTTGGGCAACATATTTCCACTCTCTGGACCTCAGTTTTCCCATCTGTAAAATGAGAAAGTTGGACTAGATAAATTTAGTCAAATGAATATTTATTAAGCCTCTGCTCTATGCAAAGCACATGGGACAAAAAGATGAACACTTGCACAGTCCTTTGCTTCAATCCAGTCTCAGATAGTAGCTATATGACTCTTGGCAAGATCATTTAGCAAGTCTCTGCCTCAGTTTCCTTAGTTTTCAAAATAGAGATAATAATAGCACCTATGTCCCATGACTGTTGTGAGGATCAAATGAGATGGTCTTTGTAAATATTTAGCACAGTGCCTGGCATATAGTAGGCACTTAATAAATGTTTGTTTTCTTCTTTCTCTTCCTCTCTCCCTCCCTTCCTCTCCTTCCCTTTCTCTCTTCCTTTCTTTCTTCCTCCTGTCCTCCTTCTCTTCTTCCCTGGGGGTGGTTAAGGGCAGAATCTAGAGGCAAAGAGAGTGCAGTGAGCCAGATACGGAGGCTGAAGTTAAGGGAGGCAGGAAAAAACTAGGACAGAGTGACATGGAATCTAAAAGGCGAGAGAATATCAGCAGGTGGGCATCGTCCATGGCAAATGCTGTGAAAAGTAAAGAAAGATGGGGTAATATCAAAGGTTCTGACTAATTCCAACATTCTAGCTTAGGTTATATTTTTTCCTCTGTTGTTGAATTAAAGGTAATGGCTCCTTCCTGGCTTCTCCTCCCAACAGTAGTTGATGCTAAATGGGACCTCCAAACAAAGATGGGCTGGGATTGGTCAAAAAGAAGGAAGTTTCTGGATAGATGGAAAATGTCCTGTAGACTCTAGCTCCTTATTGTCTCCCTTGGGGGCACTGTTAGGAGGACCTGGTTAGCTGGTATCTCCTGCTATGAAGTCATTTCCCAGAGTTCCTAGGGCACAATGAAATCATCCTTCTCTTATTGTGCATAGAAATTATCTGTGTTATGGCTGTGTGTTTAAGGCTTTGTGAGAGTCTCCAAATTGTAAGACAAGGCTTTTGATAGTAAGGAAATGAGTCAAGAGATCATAGATTTGAGTAGAAAGGGTTGTTAGGGAACATCTCATTCAACACCCTTATAATATAGTTGGGGAAACTGAAATCCAGAGAGGTTATGGGATTTTCTCAAGGTCACATAGGCACCAAATAGCAAAGTCAAGATTCAGACCCAAGTCCTCCAATTCCAGAAATACCAGGCTTTTACCTCCATCTCACCAGTCATTCCAGACATTGGGAAGAGTGCTGTGCTGGGAAAAGCTATAGAGCATTCGTTGAACTTGGGTTTAAGTCTTTCCTGTTTTGCCAGTGGGTTAAGATATAAGGCCACTTGGAAGAGCCTTCAGGTCACAAACTGGAACTTGGTGGAAATTGGGAGGATTTCAGTTTTGAAACTAGGGAAGGCAAAGGCAATTGGTTCTGAATCCTGAAAACAAACAAACAAACAAACAAACAAACAAACAAACCCAAGGATTAGTTGGAGCACAAGGCTCAAAGTAGCAAAGCCTGTAGGTCCATGTGGAACAAAGCCAGGTTGGCCTGAAATGCTAGCTAGAAGTCAAGTGGTTGAGTTTTACCTGAGAGAAGATCCATCCTTTCATAAGTAGAGGTAGTAAAATGACGGTAGACATGGAGGTGGGTTGGGAGCAAGACCAGAATTTCCTGGGCCAAGTCAAATAGGTTAATTGGAGAAGATCTAGGCCTTTGTAAATCTCAGCCTTAGGCCCCTACCACATTTTGTTTTCTTTTACAGTTCTTTTTTTATTGTCTAGAAAAGCTTTTAAATCCTGATTTCTTCCACTGAAGTAAGATACATCCCCACATCCATACTTTTGCTCGTATCCTCTGTCTGTCCATCTGTCAACCAACCAGTATTTATTAAGGACTTATTCTGTGTCTGGAGAGGGCAGCTATAGGTGGCACAGTGGATAGATAGAGGCCAGGTCTGGAGTCAGGAAGAGCTGAGTTCAAATCCAGCCTCAGACATTTACTATCCTGGGCAAGTCATTTAACCCTGCTTGCCTCAGTTTCCCCATCTGTAAAATGAACTGGAGAAAGAAATGGCAAACCACTCCAGTAGCTTTGCCAAGAAAATCCCAAATCGGGTCACAAGGAGTTGGGCATGACTGAACCGATTCAAAAACAAATGTGCCTGGTACTGTCTTTATTTGGAGATACAATGAAAGGCAAAAACAGTCTTTGTCCTTAAGGAGGTCACATTCTAATGAATGCCTAGGAGGTGCCCCATCTGCCTCTCCCCTCCTCCTCATGGAATTTCAACCCATCCTCTTTAAAACCCAGCTCAAATGGCACCACCTACTAGAAGTCTTTCCTGATCTCTCCAATCAGTAATGATTTTCGCCTTTGCATCTTACATAGTACTTTGAATCTCTCTTATACACTTTATTATTCTGTATTGTAATTACTTAAGTAAGTGGCATAGCCTTCTGCTAAATTGTAAACTCAAGGAGGGCAGAGATCTTGTCTTATCTAAACTTTGTATACCTACCACCCACCCACCCACATCCCCCAGTTTCTAACCCTGAATAGATAAGGAATTTAACAAATGTTTGTTGATTTGAATTGGTCCCCAGGATTATGTATTGATTCTGATCATATGCTCCATATCTTTTATCTTCCAAGCAGCCCTGTTGACACCTATTTTGGATTGTCATGTGCTTTTAAGCAATTATCAATCTACTGAAGACAACTTTAAAATGATGGTGTTTGTATTCAAATGACTCTCTCTCTCTCTCTCTCTCTCTCTCTCCCCCCCCTTCTTCTCTGTTCTCTTCTCCCTCCATCCCTCTCTCCCCCTCTCCCCCCTCCATCTCTCTCTGATTTCTTAAAAAGATCTGTAAGTGCTTCACAGACCCAAATATCCAGTGGGGAAATTGGAACAGGCAAATGTCATTCCAGGGCTCAAATTCCAGAGTCTCTCATTTGACTGGTTGGCAATGCTTGAACAGCTGTTACTCAGGCCAGGCATGGTGGCAGCAGCTGCTGTCCCAGTTCACTGGACCCAGTTGGAGCAGTAGGGCTGCTTGAGAGGTGAAATCCCAGCAGAGAAAGAATGGCAGGAGGGTTGAGGTGGGGATGGCAGGGATTACCGCTGATCATCTTTCACTTGGGGCTTTCCTGAACAATTTCTCCTAAAAAATTACAGCAACAGCAGCAATAACAATAACAACAAAAGAAGAAACAAAGCAAACTAGAGAACTCACATATAGCAAGCCATTTGAATCCCCCTTACTTTGAGCTGTATTTTTAACTGCCGCCATATGGCAGAGCAACCAAAACACTCAGGGAGATGGAAGGAGAGCAGTGGAAATCTTCGTCTCTAATATGTTTTTAATAACTACAGTAATTAAGAGTGCTGCAGTCATATCCCAGTCTTCCACCAAGACATTTTGCCTAGTGATTGATCAAACGTGAGAAAACTCTTCTATTCTTTTTTTTTTTGCCCTGATGGAAAGAGGTGAAAAGATAGGAACTGAATTTCCATTGCTTTTCTTCCTAATATCTCACTTTCTTATCACTAGAGCATTGTCTCACTGAAGTACAGATGAAACAAGCAAGCCACCTGATGTTCAATTTCACCAACACTCCATCTCTGATGGAGTCACCAAGTTATAGGGGCAAAATCATGGACGAGAAATTGTTATGATGGGAGCCTGTTGTCGCTTTGTGCAGCAAAGGGATAGTGTCATCCTAATAGCAATCTGCACATGGCATCTGGTGACCATCTGCCCATCTTTTGAGATTACTTCCTCTAAATTCACCAAGCCCTTCTCACTTTTTGATAAAAACGTAAACCAAACAAATAACCCTCCCAGCTTGTTCAACCAATAATTATAGAATCATAGAATGTTAGAGATAGAAGAGGCCTTAGAGGTCATGTGACCTAGCCCCTGTCATTGAACAACTTAGGAAAACAGGGACTCTGGAAGCCCAAGTCCCCATATAGCAGATAACTGGACCTGCTGGAAAGTGTGTAAACATCTAGCTAAATGTCTTGAGTGTGGCTTGCCTCTGAAGTAAGCCAGGAGGCGCCTTCCTTTGGTGGCTCACTCACTAAGAAATACACTGTTTGTGATAATAAACTGTGGAACTTTAATATTCTCAAGGGATTACAGTGAAAGCTGATTTATGAGCCTATAGTCTTAAAGCTTCATTCAGCAAGTGTCCAACACAAAATGACCCCAAGCTTCTAGCAGTCCTCTCGGAAATGAAAAGCTGTGATTTTCATTGCCATTGCACTCTATGCAGAGAGCGCCTGCTGAGTTTTCCTGGACATCATCCTATTCTCATAATGACAAAGAAAATAAAAGATGGTGCCTTATTATCTGCACCCAGTTTGTACTTCAGGTTAAGAGGACATAAAGGGGACACATATTTTTATTTGTCACTGGAGGAAAAACCCCTTCAAAGCCCAAATATTCAAAATATCCCCCTGTCCTTTATCATTAAAGGTTCTTCATGTATTGGGTCCTGATTATACACAGCATACTAGTGATACATTTTTATATTCCTCTCAAAATGGAAGATTGAAGCAATGAGTTTGTATTGATGCTTTCTTTTCCTATCCTGAATTAAATGGATTAAAAAAAAACCCAGCTCTTTACTCAGGTAACATGGTCATGGTAAATTGAAAAGGGCACTGCATTTGCAGCCAAAAGACTTGGGTTTGAATCTTGCCTTGGCGGGGATGCCATTTTACCTTTGGGGAGCCCAGTTTCCTTATAATGATGAGAAAGTTGAATATAATGTGAGAAGGTGGATATGTTAATAATATGAGAAGGCTGAACTAGGTGACCTATGATCTTATGATCATAGTGACTTCTCTGTCAAGTCTACCACAAATGCATCATACCATTTATTTCTGAAACTGCCTTGTGGTGCTGTTATGTTCTGCGTGGAGTGAATTGGTCTTCCTTGAGAAAATGTCAATGGGGATAGTAATTTTCCTTAAAAATATTAAATATAAAATTAGGTAAATACCAAAAATATTTGTTACATTCATCATTTGGAGGGGAATAGGAAAATAGATTAGATTTCTTCTATTTTAGTCCTGGTTTTCTCAACCTCCGTTATCCTAGGGATTTCCATGCAGCCCCTTTGGATTGGCCTTGGTGGTGGTGGTGTTGATGATGATGATGATGATGATGATGATGATGTTAATATATTTCAAGCCTAGAAGTATTCTATGAGCAAATTAGTATAGGAAGCTTGCCACTTACACCCAGGGTTCCACCATCCTTTCAGTTACCCATGTTCAACCTCAGAATTATCCTAGACTTTTCCTTCTACCTCACCCCACACCAGTTATCAAATCTTGTTGTTTCTCCCTCCAAAGCATCTTTCACCTGTTCCCTTCTCTCCAATTACATGGCAGTTGCCCTCATTCAGGGGCTCATTAACCCTTGCCCAGGCTATTATACTCATTTTCTTTCTGATTGGTCTCCCTGACTTCATTCTCTCTCCCCTCCAATCCATCTTCCATATAGCTGCCAATCTAATATTCTTAAAACAAGATGTGACCATGTCACTCTGTTGCTTAAGAAGCTTTAGTAGCTCCCTATTGCTGCTAGAATACAATTCGGACTTCTTTATTTATCATTTGAAGCCTTTCACAGACAAGTCCAACTTTTTTTTCATGTTACTTATTCTGATGGACTTCACATCGTGAAATGGCCTGCCTTGGTGTCCTTTGTACAGTCTTCCCCTGCTCCCTGGAATGCTGTTTCTTTTTACTTCCAGCTCTCAGAATTTCCACCTCCATCCAGGCCTCAGCTTAAATGGCACTTCTCACCCAAACCCTTTTCTGATCCCTTCCTTAACAATTATTTTCCCTCAGTAGAATGTAAGTTCTTTGAAGGCAATGGTGGTTTTCATCTTTATCTTTACAAAGACAAAAATGGCTAGTATGGTGCTCTGGCACTTAATAGGTGCTTAATAATGCTTGTTCAGTTGAATTAATTTGAATAGTGTAAATTAGAAAATGAAAAATATAAGAGGGAAAATATAAGGGGCTATGAGATCAGACTCTGAGCTGAGCTGATTGGGGAAATATCTACAAGCTAGATAGAAGCTTTGCCAAGTCTGCGTGACCCCTTTTAAACTGATATGCTGGGAAGCTGGTCCCCAAATCACACTGATGGAACAGTGGAATATCAGTTCTTGTACAAATTAAATTGGAAAGTGGAAAAGTCTTGAGAACTGATTGGGGAGGAGAGGGTTTGGGAGGGTCAGCCTAGTTTTGATGGATGGGAGGTAGAAAGAGAATGGATGAGACCAGAGAGGAGAGGAACAAGTGGGAGAGGGGAAGAGCATTGGCCTTGAATCCTGTGAAACATGGGGCTGTTTTCTGGACATGGCATAGCATATGTACAGATGACTCTTTTGGACTGAGGGCAAGGAGAGAAAGAAGAGGCAGAGAAACAGAGAGGGAAATAAGGAGAAAAACCAGGAAACAAGGCCCTTGGTAAAGGAAAAAATGAGGGACTTTGGGGGTAACATTGAAGAAAAGGAGATTACTGAGCAATGGTATACAAGTCTACCTCATTGGCTAAGTAAGCTTCAGCTAAGAGTCCTTCCTCTGCCCTCCCTGCTAACTCATATGTGTAGGCTCTGAAAACTATAATGGAGCCCTGAAAACATGAAAGTTCTGCCTGAAGGCCTCTCCTCTGGTAACCTTGCTGAAGCATAGTGCTTACTTCTCCTCAGGGTTTGAATTGGCTGCTCCTGCCCTCCAATACACAGGGGGGGCAGAATTATCACGGCCATAATACATCCACTGGGTATTTTCTCTACCTACCAGCAACTCCTTCCCTTTCAGAGGGAGAAAGAGAAGTGTGTGCGTGTGTGTGTTTGTGTGTGTGTGTATAGAGCTAGATGTTATTTCCCTTCTTTTATTTACCACTCTTCTTTCTTCCTTAGCAATCTGGTCTGAAATTTGAGAAATTGTGGAAACAATTCTGTGAGTTGTACTATCTCTCAGGATATTATGATAGAATGCTGAGATGCTTCTAGGTTGTAAGCTCCATGAAAGCCTGAAATGTGTCTTCTTTCATCTTTATGAAACCACCTAGCACAGGTCCCTGCCCTATACGTAGTAGGTGCTTAATAAATGTTTGTTGGTGCTATAAAAATATAGGGTGTTTCTGCTCTCATCTTGGTTATGAGGCAAATTGAATATTTTAATTTTACTGAGGTTTAGTGAAATCTCCTTTGACTTGAGAATTGAATCAAGTATAGAAGGGAAAAAGAGGAGAGGGGCTGAGAGGAGAGAGAAGGGAGGCAGAAAAAAGATACATAGAGAAGGGAGAGAAACACGAACAATAGGGAGGTGGAGATGGAGGGGGGAAAAGACTGAGAAAAGAGAGAGGGAGAGTGATAAAGGAGGCAGAAAAAAAGAGAAAGACAGGCAGGTGAGAAGGGGAGGGGAGAGAAGGAGAGAGAGACAGACAGAGGGAAGAGAGGAGAACACAGATAAAAGGAAGAGGGAAATGGAAACAGATAGGAAGAGTGATAAGGAGGGAAAGAGGTGGGAGAGAAACAGAGGAGAATGAAGAAAAAGAGAGAAGAGGGGAAAGGAGGGAAGAGGGAAGAAGCAAAGAGACTGATAACTCAGTATTTTTTTCATTTTTTGGAAAACTCTGTTTTGCCTCCTACGCACATACCGTCAGCCCTTTCTGAGAGTTGTGGTCTGTATGACCTTTGTGTCTGTGAGATGTGATTCTGACTGAAGAGAAGATAGTTCATTTTTAAGTTGGACTCAAGGGGCTTCAGCTACCTCATTCTGCCACATCTCAGGGCCGGCCTGTCTTCGGGTGAGGACCGTGGGAGCTGTACTGTAGCTGGACTATTTTTATCCACCTCAGCAAAGCTTTTGACCTCTCTAATCCTGTACACAGACTGGGTGGCCTTGGATCTCTGTGAGATGGGTGGACATGTTGAGATTGTCTTCCATTTTACACACAACTTGACTGGGACTCATTTGTCCATATTTTCCCTAGTGCCCAGATAGTGCTTTACATATGGTGATTGTGAAATAAAGGCTTGTGGAGTTGAGTTGAGCTGACACAGTTAGGTTTGAATTGTATGTGCATGTGGTGGGGGGAGGGGCATGGGGAGGAATTGGAGATCAGTTGATTGAGCATGAACATGAAACATCAGCGCTCTATCTCTACGTCCAAAACAGTTATGTCTGGTGGCGTGCATAATAAGCATTTTGTGGCTAGTCCCTGTAGGTAATGTCTTAGAAACCTATTTATTGACACAGATACACTGTCTTCAACACTGCTGTCATCTTAGGGTCTGAAAGTAAGAAAATCAACTGAAGATGGCTCTGAACCCTTGCCTAGCAGGCACATATAATATAAAATCTGTCTTCTCAAGGGTCATGCAGTTGGCACCCAAGATGAATCAGAGGATCTTGAATTTTGTGCTGGAACCTTACAGATCATCTACTCCAACCTTGTCATTTTATAGGTAAGGAATCTGAGGCCCAGAGTAGTTAAGACTTCCCCAAGACAAGATCTAGCAACTTAATGGCAGAGCACAGATTGAACCCAGCTTCTTGGACTCCAGATTCCACACTTTTTCCACTGCACCATTTGGCCTCTCAAGGGGTCCTTTCCTCCCTTCCTCTTTCCCTCCATCACTTTCTCCTTCCCTCTCTGCCTCCCTCTCTCTCCTCCTCCTTTACTCTTTCTCCTTCTCTCTCTTTCTCCTTTCCTCTATCACTTTCTGCTTCCTTCTCTCCTTTTCTCTCCCCCTTCCCTCTCTTCCTCCCTCCCACCCTCAATAATGAATTGACATTGATATTGCATTTCATAGTTTTCGAAACACTTTCATATAGATAGATATGGATAAAATCACATTTGATTCTTACAACAGTCATGTAAGGCAGACAGGGCAGATAGTAGTAGCTCCTTTACAGATGAAGAAACTGAGGCTTAGAATGATTGAGTAACTTATGCAAAAACAGAAGAGCATTGATATCACACTAGGCCTGAATCGAGGCCATCTTTTGACTTCTATTGTACTATGTTATCTGGTAGCACTGGTATAATTTAGAATTCCTCTCCAAAGAAAGTTTAGTAAGGAGATCCTACTCTCCGTTCCCAAGCCCCCAACCCACACACACACACAAAAATGCCCCAACTTTGTGATGCCCCAGGCCCTGTATTATGCCTTCACTGGTAGTTGTACCAATACTAAGTAATCAGCTATGAGTTCTCTCCCATGTAACACCAGGGATATGGAATCCCAAGTCTTTCCCCCTACTCCCATTTGAGGCTATGTGGCTTAGTAAAAAGATCTGTGGTCTTAGAATCAGAAAACTTGGGTTCAAATCCAGGCTCTGCCTCTTATTAGCTACGTGACCCATGGTAAATCCTCTCCCTTCTTTGGGTTTCAGCTTCCTCGTCTGCAAAAATGAGGAGAGGCCACTAGATGCCCTCTAAAGTGCTTTCCAGCTGCAGCATCCTACAATTTCATCCCACTAGTTCCAAGATGTTGGGGGCAGAGGGACATACTATCCTTATCACTTTCTGCTGGGAATGAGGTCTTACTCATTCTGGGAATGAGTAACAAACTTACTGTTTTTATTTCTCCCACCCTCCCCCATCATTCCCACTCCTTAAAAAGGAGATGGAGATGAGGGGAAGGAAGGTGAGGACATCATGAATGTGAAGTAGAAGGACTGCATGGGGGATGGGAAAGCCAGAACCCAAACCATGGCCCAGCAGGTGAAGGAAGCTGTCTAGTCCCCAAGCTTATTAGTGCTCCATGTTCAGCATAAACACAACAGCCCTATCTGACTCCAGGCTTACGAGTAGGACAACACAAGGAAATCAAAGCTCTTTTTAAAAATATTTTATTTTTTCTTCTACCATAGTCTGAGGGAGACAAAGTAGCCAGTCTTACAAGGTCCCTGCCAGACACTCCTCCCTGGCAGAGAAATCTGCCTGCAACCAGGGAACTGTTACTAAAGTTGGTCCAACATTGATTGGTTACAGTGTTTTTCTCTTTTGCTCGTCCCTTTGCTCCAGAATAGATGACAGTGATGAACTTGCTATCACTTCCCAGGTTATTAACTTGGTTTTCTGAGGGGATCTTGGTGCCTCATGCTCTGGATTGCCTATTTTTTATTCTTCCTAGTTTTTGAAACATCGTGGGCATTGCTTTGCAAAATCGCAATGACCAAAAAAAAGAAAAAGAAAGAAATTGGTGTATCATGCACCCAAACCTTTTTCTTGATTTTCCTCATCTCCAGATGAACGATATGGAAATGACTACTTAACTGTTCCCCTTTTAGCCTCTCTGTTTTTTTTTTCTTTTTAAGTTTAAGGGTTTAGACTTGGAAGACACCTTGGAAATCTGTTCATCCAGCCCCCTTATTTGACACCTCGGGAATTTCATTTATGCTGTTTGATGATGTAATAAGTGGCTTATCCAGGAACTGTGGGGTCTGGGGTGTGGTTTCCTTGCCCTGCCTCTCACGAGTGTGGTGTGGTGGAGAGCTCTGCACGGGAGGTTGAAGACCTGGGGAACAGTCCCCGCCAGCCTTGCCACTGACTTGTTCGTTTATTTTGAACACTAATGTTTTACTCATACGTCGTGCTTTTATATCAGTCTTTTCCTGACATATCTGACCCCCAATATCACCCCTCCCAATATCACATGACAGTGTATGGCCCACTCCTCCTTCCAGTTTCCCAGGCTCATGAATGGTGGAGAGCTTAGTGCAAACCCATCATCACTTTAGACAATACACCTCAAACCACCTTTTCTGGGAAGTGTTCACTGAGGTCCCTATTTGGGAATGACCTTCTTCCTTGTGTCAAAGGATCATCAATGGAAAGCTAAGACTTTGTAGGTTATTGAGTCTAAATCCTGGTCCTATAAATTATAATTGATAGGTCTAGGGGCAGGTAGGTGGTGCAGTGGATAGAGCACTGGCCCTGAAGTCAGGAGGACCTGAGTTCAAATCCAGCCTCAGACATATAACACTCACTAGCTGTGTGATTCTGGGCAAGTCACTCAACCCCAATTGCCTCAACAAAAAATTTTTAAAAAAAGTGATAGATCTAATATTTGGTCCTTGGGTCTAATTTCTGGCACGTGTCAATCACTTGGTTTTGATAATTCTGTAAAGTAATGTAATATTGCATATAGTTATTTTTATATCTTATAGCTGTCTTTATATCATATTCTACTATTTGACTATAACTCTAAGACAGTAGGGATTGTATACTTTGGGGGTTTATATATTTATATTTCCCATCATTAGGGCAGGAAAGTGGCACCATGGATCGAATTCTGGGCCTGGAGTCAGAAAGACTCATCTTCCTGAATTCAAGTCTGGCCTCAAATGTGGACTGGCTGTGTAACCCTGGGCAAGTCACTTAGCTCTGTTTGCTTCAGTTCCTCATCTGTGAAATGAGCTGGAGAAGGAAATGGCAAACCAGTCCAATACCCTTGCCAAGAAAACTCCAAATGGGGTCACGAAGAATTGGACACAGTGATTGAACAACAGCTTCCCATCATGCCTACCTTAGTTTTCTATATATTGTAGGTGCTTAATAAATTTTGTAAGTAATGAATAGTATGAAAGGTTGAACGAACATACTACTGCTAAGTTCCGGTATTTTCATATCCAAAGGACTGACATCACAACAAAATACCTACCTAGAATACCAGTGGTCCCATCCAAACAATTACCAGTGTTTTTCAGTGAATATCTCCTTTTAAAAGAATAATTTTAGAGAATTCTGTCATCTTAACAGGCCAAAGTTAGTGTTGAGGCAGTATGGTGTGATACAATGGGTACTACATTTGGGGACAGAAGACCTTGCTTCAAACCCATCTCTGCTGATTGTTCATTGCTATGACCTTGGACAAGTGACTTTATTTCTTTGGACCTTTTTTTTAATCTGTAAAGTGAAGAGTTAAGATAGGATAGTCTATATCTTTCAGCCCTGACATTCTGTGACTCACAAATTAGCTTTAACATAGGTAGATGAGTTTGCCAAAGGCTTAAAGTAGCCTTAGAACACAGAACATAATTGTAATAATAGCTCACATTTGCATACTCATTTATAGGATGTAAAAGTGTTTTCCTACAGAATCTCATTTGGTTCTTACAAGAGCCCTTGAGTTAGGTAAGGTAAGTATTACCATCCCCATTTTTCAGATTATAAAACTGAGTCTAAGGAAAGTTAAGAGCCTTGGCCAAAGTCACAGAGATAGCCAATGGCAGATCTTGGACTCAACCCAGGTCTTTTGACTCCCAGTCCAGAGCTCATTCCACCACATCCCAGTTGGGTGAAAGGAGGCAAGCCAGTGGTCATTTTGGTAACCTTGGTAATAGCAGTTTCCTACCTCTTGAGTGGGAGGGCAATTTACCAATTGATTTGCAAAGCAGGTACAAAGAATGGGCAGTAAAAATATTGGTTTCCCTTTTTGCTCCCTTTATCGGTTCTTATCTCACCTCACCTCCCCTTTTCAACCCCCCAACTGTCTGTCATACTGAAGTTTGTACACAGATATTTTCACATCATCCCTCCCATTAGACTGTGAACTTCACATAATAGGTGCTTAATAAATGCTTATTGACTGAATAACTGACTGATGGGAATAGCATCTTCTTAGCACTGACTTCACGCCCACTTAAAAAGGTACCAGATCCCAAAGTCTGAGTTAACAATCTAAAATGAAATACGGAAACTGCTTGATATTATAATAAAAGCTGCCAAACTTTGAGAGGTATAAAATTCGCATGATTTATCTAATTGGTATAGGGAAAAATCCTGTAAGTGTTTTACAAATTCACAAAGCCCTAAAGCTTGAATTTTTCACATTTGCTTCCAGATAACTTAGCTGGCTCTTGATAGCCAGCCCAGAGAGGGCCCTGCCTAATCAGACTTCTAGAATTTGAGCTCTGTAAATCACTTAAAGAAAGTGAATCTTTGTGTGTTTCTAGTGCTACATTAATCTAGAAAGATTAATCTCAGAAGATTAAAGTTCAGTCCTCAATTCCTTAAGCCTTTCAAGTGTCAATACTTCCAAAGTTAAGGCAAAAAAAAGGTTTTGCTAATAAAGGTTGTGTTAAAATTGTATCTTGTTCCAGTATCTTCCTTTTCCTCCCTTCAGTCAGGATAGTAAGGGTAGTGAGTAAAAGGGGCAGTAGCAGGAAATAAGATTGCCCAGAAGAATCTGGAAGTCACGTACAAACTGCCCCAAAGATCAAAGGTGCATAATTTACAAAGTGGATCATATATTGACCAAAATTCACATCCTGATAATATGTGCTGAATCAGGGGAAGGCCTCTAGGAGCTGTTGTCGAGGTTTCTGGTCCTATGATATGTAAATCTCAGACAAATTCCAAATCTCCATGGTTCCAGACCCGCAGAACATCAAAAAGGTGCTGATGACTTTGAGATGACGACTTTGAAGTTTGATTTGGTTATGTTAATGAACTAACCCCAAGGTGGCACAGATAGGAGTTGGTCTGTTTTCTCCGAAAAAAAAAAAAAAAGAACTATCAAAATGAGACTTCAAACTCCTGCCCACCCAAGCCCTCTTATATCTCCATTGGGTCCATGCTGTTTAGTGACTCCCAATTCTAATCTATGTTAACAGGAGTGATACTTCTGCCTCTCCCCCTCCCCATCCTTCTCCTCACACTGACTGCTTTCCTCCACCATCCCATTTCCTCTGCCCTGAGCCACTTTGTCTATCTCTGCACCCCTTCCATCACTTGTCTCTGAACCTTCTGTGCCATATTAAAGTGTGGTTGCCACCCCCTTTCCCACTGCCCGTCATGGTCTTTCCCAGTAACTAACCAAAGAGCTAGATGTGCCTGCGCTCATTCCATAATTTCATAAATTATCAATTCAAGGAGTGACTCTTTACAATCTGTATTAGTTTTCAAACGGGCAGTGTCTCTAAATGGCAAAATGAGTATGTGTCCAATGTCTCCTTCTCTGATGAAAAAAGGTGGTCCTTCTTTTTGTCACAGCCAATCTCTCCATTTGTGCCCTATTTGATCCCATCTCCTTCAGCCTCCAAGAACATGCCCCTCCAGTAGTTTCTTCTCTCATTGTCAATCTTTCCTTACCTCCTGGATCTTCCCCTGTTGCCTGCAAACATTCCTAAGTCTTTCTCATTTTTTCAAAAAACAAACAAACCTTCACTTAACTCTGCCAACTCCCTCAAGCTATGGTGCTGTATGTCTCCTTGCTTTAATTGCTGGTCTCCCATTAGAAGTCATCTATACTTGTTGCCTCCAATTTCTAACCTCCCATTCATTTCTCAACTGCTTGCAATATGGTCATCACTCAAATGAAACTGCTGTCCCGAAAGTTACCAAGGATCTCTTTACTGCTCAGTCCCATGACTTTTCTTCACTTCTCATCCTTCTCTACCCTGTGCATCTCTGGACACATCCAACAACTCTGTCCTCCTCATTCTTTGACTTCTGTAACAGTGCTCTGTCATGATTCTCCTCCCACATATCACACTTCTCCTCAATCTCCTTTCTGGATCATCCTCTTTCTCTCACCTGCTAAATGCAGGCATCCTCCAATGCTCTTTCCTGGGCACTCTTGTCTTTCTCTATATTTTCTTTTTCTTTTCTTTTTTTGCTAGGCAATGGGGTTAAGTGACTTGTCCAGGGTCACACAACTAGTAAGTGTTATGTGTCTGAGGCCATATTTGAACTCAGGTCCTCCTGAATCCAGGGCTGGTGCTCTATCCACTGCACCACCTCGCTGCCCCTCTGTATTTTCTCGATGGAGGCCTCATCAGCAGCTTCCCTGGGTTCAGTTGTTATCTCTATGCAGATGACTCCTACATCTACACATGCAAGTCAAATCTCTTAAATCCTAGCTACGCCACCTACTACTTGCTTAACATGTATATCACATATCTATCTCAGTTTCAACCAGCCTAAAACAGAAGTCATTGTCTTTCCTCCAAAACCTGCTTCTTCAAAGTGAATCATTTCAATAGGAACCACCACCATCCTTCTAGTCACTTGGGTTCACAGCCTTGTATTCATCCTTGGGCAACCAAGTGGTCCAATGGGTAGCGTGAGACTTGCATTCAGGAAGACCTGAGTTCAAAATCTAGCCTCAGATGCTAGTTGTATGACTCTGGACAAATCACTTAACCTGTCTCCTCAGTCATCTTCATTAATAATAACTATCTATCTTTCAGCGTTGTTGTGAGGATGAAATGAGATAGTTTTTATAAAGTTCTTTGCAAACCTTAAAATGACATATAAAAGCTGTCATAATGATGATGATGATGATGATGACGATGATGATGATGTTGTGGTTGTTATTATAATCCTTAACTTTTCCCTCTCTTGCAATGTCCACATTTCCTCAGTGACTAAGATTTGTTGATTCTACCTCAGTTATATCTTTTATCACCACCCACGTTCATATCCTCTTCACCTTTTTCCTAGATCATTGGAGGAGTCTACTCATTTCCTTCCTTCCTTCTAGGCTCTGCCTTCTCCAGCCCACCTTGCACACACCTGCCAAAATAAGCTTCCCAAAGCACAGGTCTGAGCTTGTCACTCCCCTGTCAAAAGTCTTCAGTGGCTCTCTCTAGGAAAATTTTACAAAACAAAAACTAACCCTCAATCTAGCTTTTACAATGCTTCCCATTCTGGCTCCAGTCAATCTTTCCAGACTGATCTTGTCTTACGCTCCCTTTCATGCACTCTTCATTCCACCAAAGAAGCCTATTTGCGGTTCTCCATTCAGCATCCCATCTCCCACCTGTGCGCCTCTGCACAAGCTGTGATTGGAATGTCCTCCCTTCTTACCTTCATGTCTTAAAATTCTTAGCTTCTTTAAAAGCTCAGGTCATATGCCACCTCCTTTATAAAGCCTTTCCTGATGCATCTAGTTTGTTAATGATCTCTTAGAGCTCAAATTCTATTGTATTTATTTATCAATTTTCCATGTGCTTCTGTCTCCCCGCAGTAGAATATAGGGTCCTTGAGAGCAGAGAATTTTCTCAGTTTATCTCTAATTCTCAGGCTAACATAATACTTTAGCATAGGTCCTTGGTAAATGTTTGTTGAATTAAAGTAAATGGAAGGAATCCTCTGCGTGTTCTTCCAGGTTCTTCCTTCTGGATAGCTAGCTACATGAATTCAAGTCAGATGATCTCTCTGGGCCTCAGTTTTCTCACCTGTAAAAATTGAATTGGGCACAATCGTCTGTAGTATCAAAGGATCATAGGACTTAGAGCTTGAAGAGGCTTGGGGGGCCTCATTTTACTGAGGAAAGTGAGGTCTAGAGGGGTTGAAATGGCTTGCCCCAAGTCACATAGCAGAGCTAGGATTTGGATCCAGGTCTTCTGGGTTCTCACTCGGACATTTTGTGAACTATAATGGTCATGTGCATAGGGTAGATGGCTTGGGGTTGGGGAGGGGGTATGATTATTTGACAAATAATGGATAGAAAGAATGACCCTTTTTAAGACAGAAGGAAATGGTGTGGCCCAGGGAAAATCTGCAGACTGTCAAATTCTCCTTTGGTCAATGGCCAAATTCAGGAAATCAGGAGAAGTTGACTTGTGTTTATTACTCCTCACTGCTATTTCAGAAATTTTTCTGCTGCCACTGTCTCCCACTCTTCCAAGAAATATCGGAGTTGTAGATTATGCAGTCAGTTTGCCTTGGGGTCTTTTTCCTAGGTCATGAGAATCCTTTGGCTGGGGAGCTCAGTTCACTTTCCCAATACAAACGACACATCGTGGTTGTGTTCCTATTTCTCCTCATCTCCCTCCCTTGCCTGCTCACCCTCACCCTGGCCTCAGCCAAAACGCTCTTAGGCCTTGAAATATGCAGGAGGTGAGCTACTTCCTGTCACTGCGCATCTGGCTTCTGTGTTGGCAGGGGCAATCTCTGTGCCAATGATTTGTGTTCCGTGCCGAAGCTTTAATGCCAACACAACCCATCTAATTAGTCATATTTTGAAAGCAGAGCTGCTTAATTGCAAGCAGTACTAAATATTGGTATATAAATACAATCATTAATAACTGTACACACAGGAACTTTTCTTCCACACAACAAACACAAAAATGAGGCGCAACTGAGAGTCTGTTTGGAGTTTTAACAACGAACCTCCTGGAGGGCATCCTGGTGATTGGGTAAGAGCTGAGCATGAAAGCAGAGGGAAAATGATTCCAGCCCACGCAGGTTGTTCGGAAGGGGCCTGCTTTTAAAAGCCCAGAATAGAGTAATGGGCCTTCTGTGATTAGGAAGCTAATTTACATGGCATTGGAAACATCTATGGTTTTAACCACTTACTGCATTAATCAAACCATCTCCCTGAAAGCGGTGGCTGGATTGATTGCATTTTATGAGGTATCCCAATTTCTTCATTTAAAAGACAACATAATGGTAACTCCCCAGCGCCCTCTTTATGACACTGTATTCCCAGCCTGACCTTGATTATAAAAGTGGAGAATCAGAGAACCGCAGATTCAGAAGGGAAGTTAGAGGTCATCCAGGCTCACTTCCCACACCAGTGGTAGTAGCTGTAATAAAACCATTACATAATCTTCTGATGGGCAAACTATTTTCAGGTTCTTCAGTCTTGGATAAAATCAAGGCTCTGAATTTGTTATTGTTTAGTCATTTTCAGTCATGTCCAATTTTTCTGTGACCCCATTTGGGGCTTTCTTGGCAAAGATATTGGAGTGGTTTAACATCTCCTTTTCTAGCTCATTTTACAGATGAGGAAACTGAGACAAACAGGGTGAAGGGACTCGCCCAGGGTCACATAACTAGTAAATGTCTGAGGCCACATTTTAACTCTGGAAGACTCATCTTCTTGACTCTAGGCCTCACACACTGTTCACTGCTCCACCTAGCTGCTCTGAATACAATGCCTTAATGTGTGATACAACCAGACTTCCCATAATGGGAAGAATTCTGAATCTCAGTGATGGCAGAGACTTTAGGGATAATTTAGTCCAAACCTTCATTTTACAGGTGCAGAAACCGAGGCTCAGAAAGGTAAGGTGATCTATCAAAGTCACAAAGCTAGTAATTGTCAGAGCCATTGTAGTTTAGCGGAGAGGATGCTGTATATGGATTCAGGGGGCCTGGGTTCAAATCCTGCCTTGGATGCTTAGTATCTGTTTGACTTGACCTACGACCCAGATTCCTCATCTCTTTAAAGAAGAAGTTGGACCGGGTCCCCTGTGCGGTCCCTTCCAACTTTAGAGCTGTTATCCTATGACTGACTATTCCAATGAAATGAGACTATTTTGAAGATCTGCTAAGAATGGTAACTGCATAATATCAAAGTGATTGATAGCTGTCACTTTGATTGTTTGAACCTTTCTACCTCCACTTTCCAGCCCATGCCCAGTCTTCATATGATTGAACATATTTTTTCCATGTCCTGTAACTTGTCATTAGGGAAATAAACAAGGTGGTAAAGCTTTTCCTGTAAATCTCTTATACAATTTGAAAATATGCTCCATTAGGCTGATATAATTGCTCCTGAAAATAACCCAACCTAATCATAATTTGGATAGAGAAATGGCATAGGTAGAAATTCTGGGCTATCAACTTAGAAAAAAAATTGGGAAAAACCCTTTACAAAAGTGCTAAGCATAGAGTAATATACATAGTAGTTCCTTAATGCCTGTTATGAATTGAATTGAAAATAACTAGAATTCTCAACCATCTGTAGAAATCAGAGGCAGCTATCTCTTGGGTTCCAACCTGTACTAATTCTCCATCATCTTTTGCCTTATACAAACACTCATACTCATGAACATTTAAACTTCAAATAAGCTAAGTCACTGATATTTATCAAGTGTTACCTGCAAATTTTAAATTTCCACCTCAGCAGGTATGTGTGTATGTATGTATGTATATGTATGTATGTATATGTGTATATATGTATGTGTATATATGTGTGTGTGTATACATATATATATATATAATGTATATGTATACACACACACACATTTTCTGTCTTATGCAACAAAAAATTTAGGTTTCTGATTACCCGGTCAAATAGTTCATTTTGGAAATGCCAGGACCTTAGAGAGGAGGACAGAGTGGCCACCCTCCTAACACTCCAATTCCTGTGGTCCCATTATTGTGAACTTCTGACTTGTATTTCACAGTCTTATTAACCTCTGAACCTCCCCAATTTGCAGGGGCTGTTTTGTTGGTAGCCCAGACTGGGGATTGAGTTTTTAATCTAAAGTCATGATGGCAAATCCAATCATCACTGCATGAAAATCAAACAGTAAGGCCTTATTAGCCAACTCCCTTTACCTCTAGCATTGAAGTTCTGTACAGGTGGTACAGATGTTTCTGAAATATGTTGCTGACAAATCTAGCAATCTTTACTTACCTAATCCCAAAATCTGAGGGAATGTTGTTTCACCGCCAGTCCCAGAGAATCATAGCCCTCAACATTTGTATTGTAGAAGAATTTTTACTTCCTTCATTTTCCTGCTCCACATGGTACCCCCTTCTTATTATTCTCTCCTGAAATGCATACACTCCACCTGGCCCCTATGGAACTTTCCTTAGGATTTTAGAAAAACTTAATCCAAATTGTCTAGATTGACTTTTAAATTGGCCTCCTTTGAACTTAGAGGGCGAGGGAAGAGGCAAGAATTTGAGAGGGTGGCAAGGGGCATGGCATCCTCAGGGGAAAACCAGCTGCTAGGTAGGGAGAGGAGGTGGAAGAAATGTAGGAAGAAATCCCTATTGAAAGTGATTTCTTGATAATGGATATGGGGGTGGGGAAGTCAGGGCTTCCAGGGGGCACAGTGGAAGGGGGTGGGCAAAGGGAGATGGGAACTGGGGAAAGTTAAGACTGACGTGGATAGGTATATTCGTAGTTGACATTTCTATAGCATTTCAAGGCTTGCAAAGCACCTTACATACTTTAGATCTCATTTGACTGGCACAACAGCATTACTTGTATTATTATAGCCATTTCACACATGGGGAAACTGAGATCTTGAGAAATTAAGTGACTTACCCATAATTACAGAACTATTAAATGCCAAAAGTGGGATTTGAACCCAGGTTTCTGCTGATTTCAAGTATAGTACACTTTATACTGTAAAAATATCCTCTCAATCAACACACATTTATTAAGTACCTACTAAGTGTCCTCACATCCATCTCCATTTTGCATTCTGGTAATCAAAAACTTGCTCATTCTTTGCTTAATACTTTGAGGGATGGAACTTTTTTTTTAAAAATTAAATTACTATAAACTGTGTTCTTTCAAATCTGTCATTATAATCTTTAAGAATTTCTCTCTTCCAGCAACACCATTGAGATATAACATTTTGCTGGGGACTAGGGAAAGAAATACAAAGAATGAAACAATCTTTACTCTCAAAGAGTTTACATTGTAAAGGGGGTAGATGAGTGCCTATATAAATACATGGGAATAAATATGAAGAGAATAAATCCAGGGAGTTGAGGAAAGCAGGGCAAAAGCAGTTGGGAGCATCAGAAATGACTTCATGTACAAAGTGATATTTGAGGTGTGATTTGTAGAAATAAACAGAGTCACGGAGATGAGTGTGAAGAGCATTCCAGGCATGGGGGTCAGCTAGTGGAAAGGCAGGATGTGTGAGAGAGATGTCAACACAATGGGGAGGGAAAGGGGAAAGGAGGTTTGTGCTGAGAACAGTTGTTAAGGATGTCAGGGATCAGGAGATTAAGTTGGGAGGGCAGTTCACATTAGAGAGACTTGATTGCCTTGTGTTTGGGACAGTTCCAAGTAGGTAGGAATTTATCGAGTTAGTGAACCCTATGGTTCTAAGTGGTGTCAGCAATATAAATATAGACTGGGGTACGAACAATTGGTTCAGATAATCTATTTTTAGACAGATACACATAGATTTCCACCCCCACCAAAAGTTCGCCTTTGGGTGGATAAGATGAGTGGGAAGAATATTAAGAAAGGGGATTTTAAGACCTGTTGTTGCCATGTTTTTGTTAAAATAGTTCAAATCTGTATGCACTATTGCTTAGAAATGATTATTACCATGGAGAATAATGAAGATGATAGCAGCCATCCAGATACAACACACCTAGAGATATTTGGAAGGCAGCTTTATATGGACAGGCATTAAAAACCCATAGAAAGTTGAGCATGGTAAAGTTTCTCGTCCTTGTTCTGTCATTTTTTCAGTTATGTCCAACTCCTTGTGACCCCATTCGGGGTTTTCTTGGCAAAGATACTGAAGTGGTTTGCCATTTCCTTTTCCAGCTCATTTTACTGATGAAGAAACAGAGATAAACAGGGTTAAGTGACTTGTCACACAGTCAGTAAATGTCTGTGGCTAGATTTGAACTCAGGAAGATGAGTCTTCCTGACTCCAGGCCTAGTGCTCTGTGCACTATGGCACCACCTAGCTGCTCCCATGGTAAAATCAGGAAATGCTTTATCAAACTTAGACATTGTTGTTCACCTCCTTATAGAACTTGCATTCTGACCCTAGGCTATGTCTCTTCTTTTACTCTATCAAATTTTATTCTTGATCTTGATCTTGATCTTGACTCTGCATTTTTTCTAGGCATGATGATTTTCTGTCTTTTGCACCTTAGCCTAAACAATCATATCCTGATTACCAGTTCTTACAATTTAGGAACATCCCCAGCCACAGTCTTTTCTTCTACTCCAACTAGGGAGACTTCAACCTGCAAATAATAATAATAATAATAATAATAATAATAGCAACAACACTAATAATTTGTATGGGCTTTAAGGTTTGCAAAACTCTTTACATATATTATATCCCTGAACTTGTCACAGATCGGAACGCTAGTCCTGCCCAGGGATGGGGCCAAGAAGAATAGTACCCTCTTATCCTAGTAAATAAAGTCTTTCAGGTTCTGTCACTTAGCAATAAAGTAGAGTTTTCAACTGCAGTTGTGTTCAGAGGATGATAATCTGATTGCAAAATTATCTATTGGTGGAGAATTTTCTAAGTTCCCCAGTGGAGTATGTTTCTATTTCTAATACAGGAAATGCAGTTTCTGTTTGATTACTTCCATTTAATCGCTTGCCAAATTCTGCAGAAGATCCCGGCATTTGCATTTTAATTGATGTGCATTTTGCTTCTGTAATGTTGTGCCATTTACATGAGGGCTCTGAATAACTACAGTCATTCAACATCATAATTTTAGTGCCCTTGGAAGAGCGTGAGACTGTGTGATGCCTTTTTAGCCAAATAAGCCCAACCCTTTCACGGTAATATTTGTTTTTCCCAGATTTAGATGCAATTGACTGGCCTCTAGAGAAACTCCTTATTTTCTCCCCTACTCCATGTTCTCCCAGGAAAATTAGTCAATGGAGACTTCAAAAATAGAGCTACATTGATTGTCTCCGCTTCCACCTACATTTTGTACTCTGGCAATCAGTTGTTTGTTCTTCCTTGCCTAATGCTTTGAGGGATGGAACTATTTTTTTAAAAAATTAAATTGCTGTAAACTGTTTTCTTCCAAATCTGTCATTATATACTTTAAGGATTCATCTCTTCTAACAATAATACTGAAATAAAGTATAAAATATCATTTTGAAATGGGCACAGATCTTTTCCCCATGCAGTTGAATAGAATTGTTCTTGAACCCTCTTTTAGTGGTTTGTTTGTCTTTCCTCTTCATTTTCACACTGGGGATGCGTTCGAATGAATGAGCAGAGTTCTGCAGCAGGGCAGAAGTCTTGGAACCCCTGTTACATCCTCTCACACAGCCCATGTTTAGTGTCTGCTCCAGGTAATAGCATTAGATGCTGAAGTGCTGCTTATCATTTCTAAGTTGAAGGTCTGGCCTAGGAATAAGAAGGTATTTGTTCAAGTCCCAGCTTAATCACTTTGTATGTGATGTTGGACAAGTCACTTAACCTCTGTGGGACTAATTTTCCTCATCTGTAAAATGCGTTCAACCAGATGGTCTCAAAGGTCCCTTTCATCCCTGAAATTCAGTGCTTATGTGATTATAATAGACTGACCAAGTGTCATTTACAATGGTCTGTTATTGACAAATCACAAGGAAAATGGTACCCTGCTTTTGAAACATTATAGTACAGTAATGTCATAGTAATGACTTTCTATCATATTCTAAAATTTTAAAATCCACAAATAAATTAGGGAAGCTATTGTTGTATAAAAGCAAGAACATTCTTAAGACCCCAGGTTCCAGCCCCAGCTCTGCCACTAGTTTTTTGTGTGATTTTTTTTCACATTATTTCGCTGGCCTTCAGTTTCTTTATGTATAACATAAGAAGATTAGACTAGATGAGTGATAAGATCCTTTCTATTCTTCAAGTCTATTTAAGTAATATAACTAAAGTAATAAAGCTCTGTCTGCTGAATGACCTGAGTGAAGATCTACTAAAATAATTAATTAATGCATGCAGTTAATTTTGTATATATATATGAAACTTTTTTTGGTTCAAACTTTTGATTTCATCTATGTTGATGAGCTCTTGGTATGCAAAGTGTCTTCATTAACTCATTTGTAATTTTCGGTAGCAAAGATTAGGGCATGGATATGTTAGGTAATTTGCCCATGGTCACACAAATGGCATGTGTCAGAGGCAGGATTTGAACCCAGGGCTTCCTGCATTGCCTCTCCAAGGAAACCTTTAATCCATTACCTCAATGCCAAGAATTGGGAGGTGGGTTTCATTATCAGTCATTCAAAATTTAGCATGGTCACTGCTTTGGGCAGAGTTCTCAGAGCTTTTAAGTTGTTTCCCCTCACATTTTTGTTGTGATCATCATGTCAGTTACTCTCCTGGTTGTGCTCATTGCAGTCTGCATCAGTTCATAGAAGTCTTTATATATTTCTCTGAATCCATAGTATTCATAGTTTCTTATGGTGTAGTAATATCGTATTGCATTCTTACACCACAATTTGTTCTATTATCCAATTGCAGAGTACCTATTTTGTCTCCAGTTCTTTGCTATAACAAAAACAATGTTACTATAAATAGTTTTGCATAGATGAATCCTTTTCTTCTGTCCTTGAGCTCTGTGGGATACATTCCTAATAGCAATATCACTGTGTGAAAGGGTATGTACAGCTTAGTGACGTTTGGAGTAGAGTTTCAAATTATTTTTCAGAATGGTGGAACCAGTTCACAGATCCACCAACCATACATAACCCTTCCAATAATTGCAATTTTTCACTTTTGTTATCTTTGTCTATCTGATGTGTATAAAGGAGAATATCAAAGTTGTTTGAATTTGCATTTCTCTTTTTAGAGATTTGGAGCATTTTTATAGAGATGTTGATGACTTGAATTTCTTTATTTTGAGACCTGCTTGTTCATATCATTTGACTTTCTATTGGGGAATAGTACTCACAAACATAAAATGTGTGTATATATATATATATTATATGTACATATATATCTCAACCAAATCTATATCCATCTTGGATATTAGATTTTTATCCGAGAAATTTGGTAGGAAGCCTTTTTTTTTCCCCAATTGTTTCCTTTCTGAATCTATCTTTTCTTGTGCAAATGAGTTAACATGTAAAAGTGCTTTGAAAACCTTAAAGTGCTATATAAATGTGCAAATTTCTTTTAATTTTATACAATTGAATTTTCCATATTATTTTTTATGATCATCTTTATTGCTTGTTTGGGTAGGAATTATCTCCCTAGTCATAGTTGTGAATTACCTCATTCCTTTGTCCTTTAATTTTTAATTATGACATGGTCTTTTATATTTAGCTCATGTGTCCTTTGGGAGTTTGTTGTGACATGTAGCATGAGATGTTGGCCTAAACCTGATTTCTACCCCACTGTTTCCCAGAAGTTTTCCTAGAAATTTTTGGGAGTTCTTCTCCCAGTGGTTGGTGTCCTTGAGCTTATGGAACACTACACCTCTATCTCTTCCATTGCTTCCAATGTTCCATTACTTCTTTTTTTTATTATTTAATCTTATCCATTGATCAGCTTTTCTATTTTTGACAAGTATTAAATTGTCTTCATAATTATTGCTTTATAATTCTGCTTGGTCTCCTTCATACCTACTTTTGAAAAAATATTTCTTTTGAGATTCTGAACTTTTTGCTCTTCCATATGAATTTTGTTATTAGTCTGTCTAGTTGTCTTAAAATAGAGCTTTGGTTGTTTATTTGAATGGAACTAGATCTGTAAATTAATTTAGGTAATGTGATTTTATTATATTGGCAAAACCCAATAGTGAGCACTTAGTATCTTTCCAGTTGTTTGTTTTCTTTTAGTTTTGCAAAAGTGTTTTGCAAAAGTACTTTACTCTAAACCAGAGGCAGCTCACAATCCTCTCAATTATGGCCTGAATTAAAGTCCAATAAGGAAATATTTAACAAGAGAAGGAAAAATACAATAAAGCATAGATAATATTAAATTTTAACACTGTCATTATGCAACCAATAGAGATCCTTATGTATGGATTAGTGGACATCAATATAAATTATGGGTGTGTCTTAGTAGGTTAAGTCTAAGATATTTCCTATGTTCTGTATTTATTTTGAATGGAATTTCTTTATCTATTTCATCCTGTTGGGTTTTGTTAACATTATAGAAAGGCTGATGATTTTTGTGGGTTTATTTTGTGTGCTGTAACTTTTTGAAATTATTCATATTTCTTTTAATTTTCATTGAAACTAGGGTTCTCTATTGTTAAATCTGCAAATAATGATAATTCTGTTTCCTCTTTGACTACATTTATTTCCTCAATCTATTTCTTGGCTTATTGCTAGAACTAGCATTTCTAGAACTGCATTGAATGATTATGGTAACAATTAAAATCCTTGCTTTACCCCTAATCTTTTTTTTTTTTATTTTTTTTTTTGGCAATTGGGGTTAAGTGACTTGCCCAGGGTCGCACAGCTAGTAAGTGTCAAGTGTTTGGTCTGAGGCTGGATTTGAACTCAGGTCCTCCTGACTTCAGGGCTGGTGCTCTATCCACTGCACCACCTAACTGCCCTTTACCCCTAATCTTATTGGAAAGTCCTCTAGTGCTTTTCCATTACAGACAATGTTTAGTTTTTGGTTAGATGCTGTTTAACATTTAAGGAAAGGCTCATTTATTACTATGCATTCTAATATTTTCAACAAAAATGGGTGTTGTGTTGTAAAGAGCTTTTTCTTCATCTGCTGATATTATCATGCAGTTTTTATTATTTTTGTAATTAATAGGGTTGGTTATGATTATAATTTTCCCAGTGTTCAGATAGCCCTGAATTCTTGGTATAAATCTCTGGGCAGAGAGTTGCTTGGTTCCAGCCCCTGCCTTTTTCCATAGCACTTACCTGAGATCTCAGCTCTGGCCTAGAACCAGGAGCTGGACTCATGTTGGAACTAAGCCCAACTCATTGTTACAATCTGCAGCTTCCATCTGTATTCTAAGGATTAGTCTATCACTGATCATGCTTGCCTTCCTCTTCTCCTTGTTGAGTCACTTACTGGAAGTTCTTGGCTTCTGGACCTTAGGTCAGACTAATTTCAGGCTGGGATTAATGGATGTCCCTTGGTGCAACCTCTTTGTACCTCCCTTCTAGTATTTTCCAAATATAATCACTTTTTGGTGGCTTCGGGCTCTTGCTTGGGGCCTAGGCCCATGCAGTGAAACATGACTCCCCATTGGGAAAACACCAGGGGAAATGGCTCCAATCTCAGGCTAATCTCTTAAGGTGTCTCCACATTCTCAGGAGTGTTGGCATTTGCCTAGGTTCTTAGTGTTATCATCTGTTGGGAGTCCCCAACCACTGCATTAACCTTTGCTTTGGATCTAAGATCTTTGTGATGTCTTTTATATAATAGAGGTGTTCAATGGTTTTTTTTTTCTTTGAATTGGTTTCATTTGGTGTCCTTCATTGTTAAGAAGTATTTCTCAGGAGGGTTGGGTTTACCAAAAACAGAGGTCCTTCTTGTGTGTGTCATGACCTCTATGGCAGTGGAATTTATAGACCTCTTCTCAGAATATGTATTTCAAAATCATCATTGAAGGAAATGCTAAATTCCAGTCTGAAGTTGGTGAAACTAAAGATTTTTTTTCCCCATCCAAATTCAAGTACCCCCTGAAGTCTATCTGCCTTATGTGTGATGAGGTGGCTGGTATCATCATGGTAACTAGACCTGGAGTCAAGAAGACCCTGTTCAAATGTGGGCTCAAACACTCATTTAAATCTAGCTCAGGTTTCTAACCTTTTGAATTAAAAAAAATAACATTGTCATCCAGAGTATTAGCTCTCCTTCTGATTTTTATGCCATCTGCCAATTTGATGAGCGTACATCATCTGTGGCTTCATTGCAGGCATTTGATAGCAGTGTTGAACGACGCAGGCACAAGGACAAATTTTTAGAACATTTCCCTAGAGATCTGTCTCCCAGTTGACTCTGATACATTAATGATGATTCTTTGGTCATTTAGTCGGTATGAGTTGACCTAACTGTGCAGAGCATCAAAAAGGATTGAGGTAGATGTTGGTTTTAGAATCATAGAATTTCAAGAGACTTCGTTGGCCATAGAGCCCAAATCTCTACATTTTGTTCGTAAAGATAGTATGAGTTATTTTTAATGGGCTGCTAGGTAACACCGTGAATAGAGACCCAACCTGAAGTCAGGAAGACCCAAGTTAAAATCCAGCCTCAGACACTTATTCGCTGTGTGACCCTGGGCAAGTCACCTAACCCCAATTGCCTCAAAAAAAAATATATGATACTGTGAGCTGATGCAGTATATCTTTATGCATATGGACTGGAATGATAAATGTGTGTATATATACATCTTTGTATCTCACAAGGTACATATACACATATTCATGTAAATATGTATTTATATATGCATATTTATGTACTCATGCATGTATTTATAAACACACATATACACGTGTGCACCATTATATGCCTATGTACGCATATACATGTATACACATATACTACACATGTGTGTACATATGTGTATACCTGCTTCCTCTTAATTGAAATCCTTTTTATTGGTGACACAGAGGAAGACATAAAAGGTATGCTCATCAAATTTGTAGATGTCACTAAGCTAAGAGGGACAATTAATATGATAGATGACAGAATTGAGATTCAAAATGATCTTGACAGACTGAAACGCTGAGTCAAAACCAATAAGATGAAATTAAATAGCAATAGACATAAAATCTTGCATTTAGGCTGAAAAAAAAATCAATTTCCCAAATGTACTATGGGAGAAACATGATTTGACTAAAGTTCACATGAAAAAGACCTGAACTCTTTGAGGGTCAGAGTCATGCTTTCTTTAGTTCTGCATCCCTCCTAGTAACTAACATACTTCATTGCACATAGTTAGCAGCTAGGTGCTTGGAGTATTTAAAGTAGTAGGAGAGAGGACTAGGAGATGCTGAAATTGACAGAAGGTAAATGTGTCTGGAAGAAAGAGTTGTTCAACAGTGTCAAAGGTTGTGTATAAGTCAAGGTAAATGAGAACTGGAAAAACCCAGATCAACTGGATTTGGCAATCCCAAGGTCATTGTCAACTCTGGAGAGCAGCTACCACTGCCCTGGTGCGGCCAGAAGCCTAGGTTATGGAGGTTTAGGGAGAGTTGATGGTGAAGATGGGAAGCTTTAAGAAGAACCAAAAGTAGGCTGGGGGCCAGGGTGGCGGGCTTGCAAAATGGTAGATTTCAAATGTGTATATAGAAGCAAGATCTTCATAGTATCTAGAGCTATCCAACCATGAGATAGGAATAGGCTGTCTCCACAAGCTGTAAGCAATGTGTCAGTGGAAATGTTTAAGTAGAAACTCAATAACTATACATCAATGATGTTGTTTAAAGGATTCCTGCACTGGGTGGGATATTGGATCAGACGACTGATGTAGTCTAGTTAGATCAGGGAGGAGGGTGAACTTGTAGACAGAAGTAGGCTGAATGACTGATGGGTCCATTAAATGCAGCCCCTGACAGTGAAAGAATTCTCCCAGCTCCTGTGTTTAACCTTATCTAGCCTGTTCCAGGATAGATATATTCAGAGGTGGATGGGGGTATATTTGCCATAGTTTAGTGTGACTGTAAAGGACTACAGCTCTCTTTGTCTCTCTGGGTATAAAGCCACCCATTGAGCTAACCACACTGAGTTATTCAGACCTCCTGGAAGGTCTCCAATAGAGTACCTCAGGAATCTGTGCTAGGTCTTGTGCCATTAAATATTTTAAATAATACCTTAAAGTCATAGATGACATGATTATCAAGTCTGCAGATGATGTAAAGCTCCAAGAGAATGTTAACACATTGTATGAAAAACAGAATCCAAAAGCTTCTTGATAGGTTAGAACACTGGGCAGAAGTGAATATGTTAAGCTTTAATAGGGATAAATTTTGGTCTTACAATTAGGTTAAAAAAATCAACTTCATGAGTTACAAGATGGGAGAGATATTACTAGTCATCTGTCTGAAAAAAGATCTGATAGTCTTATGAGACAGCAAGTTCAAAATGTGTCAGCGATGTGAGATGGCCAAAAAGCTGTTGCCATCTTAAGTTGCACTAAGAGAGGCAGAGGATCCAGAAATAAGAATGTAATCCTGCTGCTGCACTGATCTGCCCCAGACAAACCACATCTGGGATATAATATTCAGTTCCAGTTACCATCTTGGAGGAAGGACATTGATTAGCTAGAGATCATCCTAGAGAAAAAAGACACTGGTATCATGAAAGACCTCTAGCTCATAACATATGAGGGCTAATTAAAGGAATTCAGGATGTTGAGCCTAGACAGGACAAGACAGACTGGGGGAACATGTGTGATAGCTGGCTTCCAATATTTCAGAACCGTCTTCATGGAAGAGGGAATAGATTGGTTCTGTTTGACCCTAGAAGAGAGAACTAGGAGTAAAGAGGTGAAAGTTAGAAAGAGGCAGATGCAGGCTTGATGTGAGGAAGTACTTGAAAACTTTGGCTTGATGCAGTTGTGTCTGACTCTTTGTGACCCCATTTGGGGTTTTCTTGGCAAAGGTACTGGAGTTGTTTGCTATTTCCTTCTCCAGTTCATTTTACAGATGAGAAAGCTGAGGCAAACAGAGTTAAGGGACTTGCTCAGAATCACACAGCTAGTAAGTGTGTGAGGCTGGATTTGAACTCAAGAAGATGAGTCTTCCTGATTCCAAGCCCAGTGCTCTACCCACCACACCACCTAGAGGCTTCTAACAATGAACACCATCAAAAAGTGTGATTGGCTCCTTCAGGAGGTGGTTGGCTGCCCTTCGCTAGAGCTCTTTGAAATAAGATTGGATAATCATTTATTAGGATGTTAGAAAGGAATTCTTGTTCAGCCACAGGTTGGTCTAGGAGACCCCCTGAAGTTGCTTCCAACTCAGAGATTCAGTGATCCTTTAACTGTGTGCCAGCCTGCAGAATTCTGGGGAAGGCTACTTTCCTGGGACTGTTGCTTCATCACTTCAAAATAGAACTAACTCTGAGACTAGAGTGGCAGTAAGGGAGATGCCATGTGGGAACACCTGATGGCTCAGAAGATAAAGCACTGGACCTGGAGTCAGGAGGATCTGAGTTCAAATCCAGCTTTAGACATTTATTAGCTCTGTGACCTGGGCAAGTCACTTAACCTTTATCTGCCTCAGTGCCCTTATCTGTAAAATGGGAATCATAATAAACACCTGCCTCCCAGGGTTATTATGAGAATCAAATGAGTTAACATTTTTAAAGTACTTTCATATTTATAAAGTGCTACATAGATGCTAGCTAATATATGCATATATTCACACATAGCTAATTATACATATGTACATATATTCACATATTCTATAAACATGTGTATGCACACACGTACTAATTTCTGCAGACTAATTTCTGTAGTTAGTTCACCTGGGTATAGAGCCATGTCTCTTGAAATCCTAGGTCAAACAGGTACAAATTCCTCTATGTCTATCACCTCTGTGATTTTATAGAAATAGCTATGCAGCTGTGCAAACCCCTAAATACTATGGGCTAATTAGAGATAGAAGACTTGGAGGGGAGAAGAGGGCCCACAGGACTGAAGAAGGGAACTCAGTGCTTTGGGGGAGCACCAAGCACTAAGGTAAGAGAGGGAAGGGATAGGGATAAATGAGATGAGACATTTCTGTAGCATTTGGGGAAAAGAGGATTGGAAGTATTAGCTGGAAAATCAAGATGCTTTGTGGGGTGTACTTTGGCCAGAAAAGGAGTTAGGACTCAAAGGAACCAAGCAGATGATAGCTTTCTCAGGTACAAGAGGGTAAGGGGGAGACACTTCTAGCTTAGGTTGGAGGTTGAAATAGAATGCACCTAGAAAAAATACTCATAGGACTTTGTCAACCTTCTCCTTTGCAATATCTCAATTATTTATTTTCATCTTCCCTGACTGCAATTACATCATAATAACTAACATTTATAAAATGCTTTAAGGTTTGCAATATGCTTTACAAAAATTATCTTATTTGATTCTCCTACTAACCCTGTGAGGTAGGTGATATTATTATCTGTATTTTGCAGATAAGGAAACTGAGGCTAAGACAGGACAAGTGACTTGCCTAGGGTCACACAAATGAGTGCCTGAGGCAGAACGCTAACTCATGGCTTCCTGCCTCCAGGTATAGTGCAGCCTAGCTGTGGGGCTTAACTCCTTGAAGGCAGTCTGTGTTAGAACTATCTTGGAATCTCCAGCACCTAACACAGCACCCTGCACATGGTAGGTACATAAGAAATGAGGAGCCAGGTTTCTAAGGAGTTTGGAATGACCTGGACTTAAGTGACAGGGAGGTCAGAAGAAATGAGTTTTTTCTGCCCAACAGCTGTTCTATGTCCCTGTAATTCTTGGCCTAGATGGAGTTTTTTTCTTAGAAAATACTAACACCTGGAGTGAAGTTAATTCTGAGGTACTTAAATCAATTGGCTACAGAGAGTTCTGATGATTCACAGTAGAAGTGAATAGAGGAGCTTGCAGGGGTGGGTAGCCTGAGGCCTTGAGGCTATGTATGGCCCTCTGGGTCCTCAAGTGCGGCAGGGCACTTCCCCTGATAGCAGAAGGCCATGGCCCCGGGAAGACACCCTTACACAGGTGGTAGCAATGAAGGAAAGATACCTGGTGCTTTCCTATTGTATTTCCTCACTTGTGGTTTTCCATTCCAAACTCCATTTGTATATCATCATTAAAGTTCTTAGTAATATTCAGTAGTTTAGGAAGCTGTATTTTGAAGTTGACAGAGAGCTTCAGATTTTCCATGTAAAGCAACTGCCTGGAGACAAGATGGTGGTGGTCATTCTCACATTGTATCTTAAAGTCACCAGGGATGTTTAGATTCAGTGCAAGAGGAGTAGAGAGGACTGACTGGATGGCCCTGAGATTTGTTTAAGATTTGAGTTTAAATAGAATTGTTTTGATTCCGCAGTTCATTCATATTCTCCACCCTGTCCTCCTCCCAATTTCATTGTAACATATCAAATAGCATGCATTGGGCTGGGTGTCAGGAGACCTAGGCTTGAGACCCAGCCCTGCTGCTGTGTACCCATGTACCATGGGAGACTCCCTTTTCTCTCTGAATCTCAGGGACCATCCCTCAAGAACAACAGTGACAGTCCGTGGCCTCCCTAGCTCAGAGGGTCATTGTGAGCATGAAGCATTATGGAAATGTGCGGGGGGCAGGGGGCACAGAATAGCTTGAGCTACTATTATGTTGGGTGGTTTTCCAATTACTTGTCACATGCTTCCAAAAACTGACAAAGAATCATTTTTAAAAACTTGCCTAATCTCTATAAAAATGATTAGGGGGCTGAGTCTAAGGTTTTTTCCTAGAATCAATATAATTCATTTGCTACTTTAATTGGCAATAATTTTGTTATTCATGCAATCATTCAGTCACTCAGTACACTTTAATTACCTCCTATGTGCTAAGAAGGGTAGGAGACACAAAGATAAATGAGATATTCTACCCATTGAGAGTAGAGTTAAATCTTCTTTGTTTAAGCCCATCTTTTCTAATTCATCCTTTATTTCTTTGGTACTTTTATGGAACAGTGATCTCTCCAGATGTCCAGATCCCAATTGATCCATGTCCCATGTCTTCTCAGCCCATGGAATTCTTGTCCCTGCCTTCCCTTGAATCTGTCACAAGGGGCTGACCAAATATGCAGTAGGCCTTCCTCAAGATCTCTTGATTTTGTGTGGATACCAGTGGAGTACTTGGGCTGGCCATTGGTTATCCCTCCCTCTTGACATATGACTAGCCCATATATCTCTGATGATAGATTGTACTTGTACTATGTGATTCATCATTGTTAATATGTTATAGTTGACTCACTCTCGTCATGTGCTATGTTTGAACCCTAACCACAGACTTCACTGTACTGCTTGAGAGAGCAGAAATAGTATTAAAAAAAAGCAAAACAAAAAAATTGGAAGTTGATGGAGTAGACTAGGGGTCTGAAAATTCTTTGGCTTACTGTTGGTGAGCTAAGAATGTTTTTGACATTTAAAAATTAAATTTAAGTGTATTTAAAAATGTAAAAAAAAACCATTCTGCTGACCTCTGGACTATGCCAAGTATACAAGTCTATACTAGGGGCAAGACAGTTTTGAGACATCAATTTTCAAAATAACTGGAGGAGGGAAGATGACTAAACACATAAAAATCACGGGCTTTATTCTTATTAACAATAACAATAACAATGAGATGGCCTAGAAAATATCAATAACTATCCATCTATATGCCTACTTTCCCATCTCTAGCAAGTCTTTATGAGAATAAACTATATACATACCAAGACATCATTGATAAAGGTATGAAAAGGGCTTTTTGTAAAATGATACACTATATCAGATATCATTTTTACAGACACATTGAAAAGTGTGAAGAATATAGTAGCCTGTCATGCTTATTGTCTGTTGAACGAAAGCTATGAGGTGCTTACTTTGCCAAGAATTCTGCTGAATGCTGGGGAGACTTTTTTTTTTTTTAAAGAGAACACTTCCTGCTTTCAAGGAGCTTACAATGGAGAGATGGGTGTGGGAACTAAGGAGGGCTGTTTTGTTCGGGGAGGTGAAAAGCTAAGGAAGGAGGAGGTTGAATGGATGGTGAGAGGATATATAGAGGGTGAGATGGCCTAGGTGATAGATGGATAGGATGTGAAACTGCCATGAAGTCTTCGGTCCTCTTCAAAAAATGAAGGACGAATAACAACATAGTCTGCTGTGTGTAGCATGGTCTGATGTTGCAGCTGTTTGTGTGGAAGGATAAATATGAGCTCAGTGTTAGGTTAGGTCTGCCTTCAGAGGACCTGCCTAATTACTACCATCACTAGTAGGTTGTTCCCTTGGTGATGAATTCTTTGGCTATGTCAACCCATTAAACAAAGAAAAATATGCAGTCGATCTCAGTCCAGTGTGACCTCCCATCATTTCTGCAGGAATGGTGAAAAGAAGATACGGATAATCACACATTTTTAGACCACCTATAGGCATTAACTTAATGGCTGGTTCTCTGAAAATGAGATCCTTGTCCAGTGATTAATGAATCAGGATACATACTAGCAGGAAAACCAAATCATATCAATCTCTACATTCTTGCTCTAAATGAAACTAGAAGATCAAAAAAGATTGGGGCTGAATGGAAGGATGAATTTTTGAGTCTCCTTGGAGAATGAAATAAAGACATCCGCAGAATTTACTTTATAGTCCAAGTGAAGACAAGAAGCAGCATCATCTCATAGTAATTTGGTCATCTCTTATTATGGTGAAAAGCATTTGAAAAAAAGATCATTGTGGAGCATATTGATGTTTATGTACCAACATCTGTTGCCTAGAATAAGGAAGCAAGGACATTTTTGGAAGAACTTGATTAAAGTCCTTCACGTTAATTCAACATGAACTTAACACCCAGTGTGACTTTAATGTGCAAAGGTTGTCTTCAGAGAGGATGGCAAAAACCATATTGGACAAGAGAGTTCAGGAGTAAAAAATGAAAGAGTCCAAAGGCTTGCAAATCATCCAAAAGTCTCATAAAGAAAGAATACTTTCTACAA
The DNA here is from genome assembly GCF_900497805.2 of Vombatus ursinus. Taxonomy (NCBI): domain Eukaryota; kingdom Metazoa; phylum Chordata; class Mammalia; order Diprotodontia; family Vombatidae; genus Vombatus; species Vombatus ursinus. Next base: position 989,430 of record NW_020954598.1, on the reverse strand, counting down.
GAAGAGAGTTAGCACAGGCAGGAACACTAGATTTTCCCCTTTGGTGCTCCTCCTAATGACAATGTCAGAAGCACTAGGCCCCAATTTCTACCTATAGATTCATAGTAATCTCTCCATTGGAGGCTCTTCCTGCAGTCAGACCACTAAGGTTTGGAAAAGCTCACCCCATATGCCTTCCTCAAAGAGGGTCTCATCATTAGCTCATCTCAGAGTGGTCAAGGCTCAAGACTGAAAGGGGCTGATTTGAGATTCCATCTGTAAGCATAACAGCAGCAGAGATGAGAGAGCTAGAGACTGATGGGCTCCCTCACCATAGCCAGCCCCATGCATAAGATGACCACCAAGGGCAGGCACTCTAAGTGGGGATCTGTGGATTGGAGCTGACCAAAGGGATAAAGTTGTCATCACTTAACCTCTGTACAGGAAGTCACTCTGCAAAGCAACCTAATGGTTGGAGTTAATGGTAAAAAGAGGAAGGTGGGAAGAAGGAGAAAGAAAGAAGAGAGAGGGAGAGAGTCAGAGAGGGAGAGAGAGATGAGAAAGGAGGGAGGCGAGAGAGAGAGATGGGGTGAGAGACAGAGACAGAGAGAGAGAGAGAGACAGAGAGAGCCAGCAGCTACTAGACATGACAAGCACTGAGTAACATAAAAAATGAAATTGATTATATTCTAACAGATGGGAAATGACTAGTTACTTATGAGGAAGTCACTTTTAAATTCACTCTCCATATACAGTTGAATATCTGCTTCTTAGAGCAGAGATAAAAATCAATAGAAAACTAGAAGAAAGAATAAAAATGTGAAGAAGTGGTTGCAGTGAGGCAACTAGAAACTGACCTATTTAAAAAAAAACATTTTGAGAGAAAAATAAGCTATGAATAAAAGTACAGACACTGATATGGACTATCATCATGTCCTAGGAAAGTTTAAATTAAGACTGTTTAACTGATGCAAATCACTTACTACTACATTGAGAATTTTTTTTAAAAAGCAGTTCGGGGTGGTGGTGGGGGCAGCTAGGTGGCATAGTGGATAGAGCACTGGCCCTGAAGTCAGGAGTACCTGAGTTCAAATCCACCCTCAGACCAAACACTTAACACTTACTAGCTGTGTGACCGTGGGTAAGTCACTTAATCCCAATTGCCAAAAAAAAAAAAATCACTTTTTTAAAAAGCAGTTCTAGGAATCTTCTATGATTTTGACATACTTATGGGAAACCACATCTGAGCAGAGACCTTAAGATGACATTGTGCTCTCTTGAATCAAAAATGTTTAATGCCTTCCTCCTTTCCTAATCTTGAATCTATAGTTAACCAATTCAACTTTATACTATCATCAATTCTCAAATCCTTGGTCCCTTGTCCTATAGCCATATCCTATCCAGTCATTGACCCAAGCCATCTCACCATCCACCCATCACCTATGACCTTTTCCTCCCCACCTGAACCAGGCACCCTCCATACTAGACCTGAGAGTTGGACCCCCCAAACATAGGGCTTCTGGAATCTTGGTTCTAGTCCCATGAGAAGTTAATCCACTCAGCTTTGGAGCTCTGGCCCTAACCCCAATTGAGATGATTGGAGGCCTAAGTGTGTGCAAGCTTGCCCACTATATCTACTAGTTGCACAGTCTGTCTCCAGACTGCCTTTCCAGCCTTGTTTCACATTAATCCACTTTTAAATTAATTAATTGATTTTTAGTTTTCAACATTCACTTCCACAAGATTTTGAGTTCCAAATATGAGGGCAGTTTTCCTTGATAATTATCTTGGAAGATGATATATAGGCTCTTTTTTTGATCATGGTTTTCAGGTAGTCCAATAATTTTTAAATTTTCTCTCCTGAATCTATTTTCCAGGTCAGTTGTTTTTCCAATGAGATATTTCACATTGTCTTTTATTTTTCATTCTTTTGGTTCTGTTTTATAATTCCTTGATTTCTAATAGAGTCATTAGCTTCCATTTGTTCCATTCTAATTTTTAAGGAATTATTTTCTTCAGCAAGCTTTTGGACCTCCTCTTCCATTTGGCCAATTCTACTTTTTAAGGCATTCTTCACCTCATTGGGTTTTTGGACCTCTTTTGCCATTTGGGTTAGTTTATTTTTTAAGGTGTTATTTTCTTCAGTATTTTTTTAGGTCTCCTTTAGCAAGCTGTTGACTCATTTTTCATGATTTTCTTGCATCACTCTCATTTCTCTTCCCAATTTTTCCTCTACTTCTCTTACTTGCTTTTCAAAATCCTTTTTGAGATCTTCCACAGCCTGAGAACAATTCATATTTTTCTTGAAGGCTTTGGATGTGGGAGTTTTGACTTTGTTCTCTCCTTCTGGTTGTATGTTTTAATCTTCTTTGTCACCCAAGTAAGATTCTATAGTCTAAGTTTTTCCCACTGTTTGCTCATGTTCCCAGCCAATTACTTGACTTTTTAACTCTTTGTTAAGGTAGGGCTTTGTTTCCAGGGTGGAGGGTGTACTGTCCCAAGCTTTGGAAGTTTTGTGCAGTTGTTTTCTAGGGACTTGAAAATTTTCAGTTCTTCCAAGGTGGTAAGATCAAAGGAGAGGTGCTTACTCTTTTCATGGCCTGTGCTGTGATCTATGAGTGACCACAAGCACTCTTTTCTGCCTTAGAACTGTGAGGAGGATTCCCTCTCCACTGTCACCACAAGCTCTGCCATGCCAGCGCTCCTCCTCACCCCAGGACTGCCACCCAGGACTGTGACTCAGATCCAAGCATAGGCAAAGCAAGATAATCTTGCCTCAGCTCCAGCAGAGAAATCCCTGCAGTCCCCTCTGATCAGCCACTCAATCCGCACACCCTGTCTGTGGACCCAGAGCTCTGGAAGCAGCTGCCACCATCCTAGGGCTGCTCTAGGGCTGAGGCCTGACTGCGCTCCTCTCTCACCCAGATCCAACAGACTCCTCCTACTGACCTGCTAAGTTGTCCCTGGAGTCTGTGGGTTGAAAAGTCTGGAACCACCACAGCCGCCAGTCATTCAGTCCCCTAAGGCCTGCTCCAGGTTTGTTGGGGCCTCATCTTTTCCTGCATGGCCCATGCTGAATTGCACTACTGTCTCAGCCCGGCACAACAGACTTTTCACATCAACCATCCAGGTTGTCTTGGGCTGGAAATTTGTTTCACTCTGTCTTTTTGTGGGTTCTGTTGCTCTAGAATTTGTTTAAAGTCATTTTTCACAAGTATTTGGAGGGATTTGGGGGAGAGCTCAAGCAAGTAATTGCTTTTACTCTGCCATCTTGGCTCTGTTCCCTAATCCACTCTTTATGCTATATTACTGTATATAAACTATATTACATCAGTTCATTGAAATTGACGTTCCATCTCTTTCCTCTGTACATTTACCCCCATGCCTGGAGCACACACTTGCCTCCACTGACCTTCCTTCAAGGCTCAGCTCAGCTGCCTCCTCCATGAAGCCTTACCTCACCATCCTGGGCATTGATGCTTTCTCCCACCCTGGCTTTCCTGGAGCATTTTGATTGGATGTCTTTTATCTCCATCACTTTATACCTTTTAATAGACTTATCTATATACGTGGGTCACCCAGTAGAACATATGCTCTTGGAGGGTAAGCACTGTTTAATTTTCTTTGTCGATGTCAAGGTTTCTTAATCTGGGGGTCCAGAGACTCCCAAGAGGTCTGTGGGTACATTTGAGGGGGTTTGTGAATTTAGATGGGAAAAATTACATCCTTGTTTTCACTAATCTCTACCTGAAATTTAATAGGGCCTTCAAATATTTAATATAATTCTGAGGTGTATGTATACTTCACCACACTGCTAAAGGATTGTTGTTGTTGTTGTTCAGTCATTTTAGTTGTGTCCAACTCTTTGTGACCCCATTGGGGCTGATACTAGAGTGATTTGCCATTTCCTTCTCCAGCTTATTTTACAGATGAGGAAACTGAGGCAAACAGGGTTAAGTGATTTGACCAGGGTCACACAACTAGTAAGTATCTTAGGCTAGACTGAACTCAGGAAGATGAGTCTTCCTGACTACAGGCCCAGCATTCTGTCCAGTGCACCACCTAACTGCCCCTGCTAAAGGAGGGTCCATGGTATCAAGAAAATGAACTCTTGGTCTATTTATTCCCAGTGCCTTACTAGGCTATAATGTCTTGAACACTGTTACTTTAAAAAATTATTTCAAAACATTATCAAGTTTTTATTTTTTCCTTCCTACTTCCATTCCCCCATTGGAAAAAAAGAGAAAAAATCTTTTTAACAAATAGGCATATTTATACAAAACAGATTCTCATGTTGACCATATCCAAAAATGTGTTATATTCTGCATATTTAGTCCATCTCCTCTGTTAGGAAGTGGGTGGTGGTATTCTTCATCTTTAGTCTTTTGGAATCATGATTGGTCATGGAGCTGATGAGTGTTCTTAAATCTTTCAAAATGAACATGGTAGAGACAATTTCATCGTGAATCAAATTGAGCTGTAGATGGTTGATAATAATAATAATAATAATAATTACAATAATAATAATAGCAGTTATAAAGTGCTTTAAGATTTGCAAAGGAAAGCATTTTAGAAATGTTACCTTATGTGATCCTGGCAACAACCCTGGGAAATAGGTACTATTATTATCTCTATTTTACATATGAGGAAACTGAGGCAGATAGAAGTTGGGTCTCACAGCCAGTAAGTGCCTGAGGCTGGGTTTGAACACTGGCCTTCCTGATTCTAGGTCCAACTCTATATCTACTGTATGACCTTGCTTTTTATGGCTAATAGTAACCAACGTAGGTAGCTGTGTTACCGTATACTTGATACGGTGTGAGATGTTTCTGTCTCTTTGTAAGAAATAAGTAGCTGTTTCCACGTATCAAAAAATCAGATGTCAGTGTTTTTACTCACATCCTTCACCCCTTTTAAAAGATGATATTTAGCAGCTAAAATGGAGCTGGGGAAGGGTAAGGAGTGTCCAACAGGGGTAAAGATTGCTCCAGGCAGCCACTGCTGGTAGAAACCTCCTCCTCCCCTCCTCCTCCCCTCCTCCTTCTTCCGCCCCTCTCTGAGAACCTTCTCAGGGCTTAACCCAAGTGATAGATAGCTGTCAACATCCCATAAAGCCTTTAACTTCCAGCAAATGCCTTCTTGACTGCTCTGACCCAGTCTTTTTTAGCAATTCTGTCCCGTTGCAAAACTAAGACATCATCCTATGGGAGACACAGAATGAAGAAACAAAATCTACGCTTCCTTCCCAGTCAAATGCTTTCCTACCTGTATATCTTCTATAAGTGTGATTATAATCTGTGTGAGTCAGACAGTTAAAATGACAAGACTTTATGCCATCAAAACTTGGGGAAGAGCAGCTATAACTTATGTGAAAATATATAGGTTTCTACATGTTGGTAGAAAGGTGACTGACTAGAGGTACAGAATAAGATAGATATTTTCAAATGTGGTCAGTGAAGGGAATAAGAATTTATTAAGTGCCTAATATGTATGATGTTACATTCTTTCCCAATATTGTCTTGTTTGATCTTCACAACAACTCTGGGAGGTAGGTACTATTATTACCTCCATTCTACAATTGAAGAAACTGAGGCAGACAGGCGTTAAGTGACTTGCCCAAGGTCACAAGCAAGGAAGTGTCTGAGGCTGGATTTGAGCTTAGGTCTTCCTGATTTCAGGCCCAGTGTGCCTATATATTCACTGTGTCATCTAGCTGTTTCTGTTGCCTCAATGTATTGATTTATTTTGCTTGACTATACATATTTAATACAAGGGATGGTTTCTACTGAAATCAAGGAAGTGGATTAGTGGAGAGTGATAGACATGTTTTAAAGAGCATCCATAAAGCATTTTAAAACATGAAAAAAAATACTGGTGTTGAAATGACGGATGCCGATTTCAAAGAAAAAACAAATGTCATGGCACTTGCCTGCATAATTTTATGCTAGATTAGGAAGGAAATAAGTCTCTTTTGGAGAGAAGTTGGTTTGCAAATAGTTAGATCATTTCAACTGGTTTTTAGCCTTAAGGGCCTTGTAACATCCATGAACGAAGGAGTTCCACACATCTGTTTAATTGGGCATTCTTCAAAGGAGACGATCTGCTTTTCAGAGATGCAAAGACAAAGATGGGAGAGAGACTAGAAAAAAATCCAATCAGAAAAGATTTATCCACAGAAGGAAAACATCTGTCTGAAAATCTGGGAGGCCCTTCTTTAAAATGAAAATCTTTGCATGACCCTTTATACATGGACATCTACTTGGGTCTGGTTGATCTTGTCCTTTCTGTGCTCCATTTATTTAGGATGATACCTAGCATCAATTAATTTTTGAACCTTCAATGAGAATTTCTTCTGGTGAGTGACGGTTAGAAATATATCTCATTAGTATGGAGACTAAACATGTCTTCTTGCTTTCCTGTAAGCAATGGATCTCTGGGGTGGCCACTACCCTACTAAGGATCTGTGGGGGTTTTCAGGTGACCGGATTTGATCAATGGAGTCAGTCTTAATAATTGATGTCTGTCCCGTCCCATCAGCTCTGCCAATTAAAGTGAATTGTCTTCCCTTAGTTTAGGGAGGCAGAGAATAGAAACTGTATTAGGAAGAGGTGCTCCTTGGCTCTCTGTCAAGTTATCTGCGATTTGTTTTCACTGTTCCAGTTTGCCAGAAAGAGACCCAAGACTGACCGTGTGCACAGAAATCATTCCCTTCCTGAGAAAGGATAAAGTGGAAAGCTCCTCTCTTGTTTCTATTAAACTTTTAAGGTATTCAGATTCTCCCTGTCTTTTGCGATCTACTTGCAGACAAATACTTTACTCCTTTTGTAAGTCAATAAGCATTTATTAAGCACCTGTTATGTGTCACACATTGCATTAAATTCTGGGGATAAAAAGAAAGGCAAAAACTCAGTGTCTGCCCTCGAGGAGCTTACATTCTAATGAGAGAGACAACATGAAAACAACTGTGTACATACAAGATATATACACAGTGTAAATAAGAGGTAATCTCATAAGGAAGGTCATTTGTTGGGGGAAAGGGTGAACCAGGAAAGGTTCCCTCTGTAAAAGGTAGGATTTGAGCTGTGTCTTGGAGGAAGTCAGAAGGCGGAGATGATGAGGGTAGTGCATTCTAGGCTTACAGAACAGTGAGGAGAAAAACATTCACAAAGAGGTCATACAAATGGGAAAAAGACCCACATGTACAAAACTATTTATAACAGCTCTTTTTGTGGTGGCAAAGAATTGGAAACTAAGGGGATGCCCATCAGTTGGGGAATGGCTGAACAACTTGTGGTATATGAATGTAATGGAATACTATTGTGCTGTAAGAAATGATGAGCAGGCTGATTTCAGAAAAACCTGGTAAACTGATGCTGAGTGAAATGAGCAGAACCAGGAGAACATTATACACAACAACAGTCACATTATGCCATGACTAACTTTGATAGACGAAGCCCTTCTCAGCAATGCAAGGATCTAAGACAACTCCAAAAGACTCACGATGGAAAATGCTATCCATATCCAGAGAAAGAACTATGGAGTCTGGAAGCATAGTATTTGCTCTCCTTTTGTTTTGTTTCTTCTTTCTTGTGTTTCCTCCCATTCATTCTAATTCTTCTTTATATCATGACTAATGTGAAAATATGCTTAATATGTTGTATAAGTAGAGCCTAAAAAAAAAACATCGAGTGGGAGATAGAATTCAAGTGAGATAGAGGTTTCGTTATTCAATAATAGATTTACTAGGAGAATGAAAAATAAAGCAAAATACCAAAAAAAAAAAAATTACCAGAGTATGACAATTGTATCATATGATAAATATGACAGTTAGATTAACTGAAAGAAGGAAACCCTCCTCTCTTCATATTTCTTCTCATAAATCTGTCTGATTTTTAAAAACTTTCTGTCTGAGATTTATCCCGGCAGAAGATGGCACTTTCCTCTCTGAGCCTCTACAGATATCCTGGAGCAGTCTGGGTCAGTTCAGATGACCTGCCCAGTTCAGATGCCTCTGCTGCCTTTTTTCTTGAGGACAGTGTGACTTCTATCTGTGAAAGTCCTACCCTTGCCCTTGACCCATTTCACTCTCAGAATAAAGGGCCTGAAATGGTGTCTTGTCATTTCTGTAGGTTGGTTCTACCCTGAGGCAAAGCTAGACTTGTTGACCTCTTGTTATAACTAGCATCTGGCCTATCCTGGAACCCAGACCACTTTGTTCTCAGTGATCACCAACCACCATGATACTTCAAGCTTGCCTTGAAAATGACAAAGATGAAAACCAATGTAGTCCTTGATCTCATAGAGCTTATAGTCTAACAGGATCCATATGCATTAATAAGTAGCTTAAGATGATTTTTGAAATGTATTTGTGAGGCTTTTTGAAAGTAAATTACACTTTTTACATTTTGCTACTCCCATGGCCACCACCCTGGTCCGGGCCCCTTGCCTAGATTACTTTAATAATTGGAAAGACCAATTAGGAGGGCTCCCAAAGACTCAAATCTTTCCCTTCAAAAGTGATTTTCCTCAGGACCATGCCCTTCCCTTACTTAATAAACGCTAATGCTTCCTTGTTACCTCAAGGAATAAATAGCAGCTCTGATGTTTAGCTTTTAAAGCTATTCACATTCTGGCTGCCAAACCACCTTTCCTAACTTATACATTACTCCCCTTCCCGTAATCTAGCGTCTAGCCACACTGATCAGCTTGCTGTTACTCATACATCCATCTCCCATCTCGATGCTTTTTCACTGGCTATCTCCCATGCTTGGGACGCTCTTTCTCTTCCCCTCCACGTTTTAGGATCCCTTGTTTCCTTCAAAACTATGCTCAATCAATACTTTCTACAAGAAACCTTTTATTGATTCCCCTCCCCAAGCTGCTAGTGCCCTCTTCCCTTCCCCTTAATTTACGTTAGATTTATTTCGTATAGATTTATCCCCCGCCAAGGGAGTCATTTTGCCATAAGGGCTTTTTGAATTTTTGCCTTAAAAAAAATACACAAGGCTTTCTCTCTTCCCCTCAACCCGTACAGTTTATAGTTAGTTAATTGCTTTCCTCCATAAAGTATTGCTTCAACCTGTCTTTAGGGAGCCAGCTAGGTATAAGGGAAAGAACACTGATTTTGGAGGCAGAGGACCTGCTTCCAGCCCCATCTTGGCCATCTATAAGCTGTCTGCACATGGGCAAATTACTCAACCTCTCTCACCCTCATGTACCTCCTTTGTAAAAGTAGGAAGAATAATGTTTGCCGTACGTGCCTCCCAGAGTTATCATGAGGAATGGGTGAGATAGTTTAGTGCAAAGAAATGTAAAGCACTGTATGAAAGTTAACATTATGATTAACTTCCTGACCCTATGAGACAATCCCATTGTGGATCAGTTCCAGGCCCCAGTCCAGACTGGAAAGAAGTAGCTTATTTCGCTGAATACTAGCCATTGAAAGTCTTTGTCAATCTAAGTGCATGAGCCATCTAGAAATGTCCTAGGGACCACATTTGGGAAAGTTCTACTTCATTTATCTCATTCCCCTGTAAGCTTCTTGAGGGCAGGGGCTGTTTTTTCTTTTTTTTTCTTTTTGATCTTTGGATCTCCAGCTCAGAAAGGCAACATGGCATTGTAGCTGGAGAGCTGACCTAGAAGCCCGGAGGACACAGACTCAAATTAAGCCGCAGACATGTGCCGGGAAACTCACCATGACTATAGGTGCTACCATGCGTTGGTAGAGAGTGCTTTCTTCATCTGGGAGTTCCCTGTGCTAATGAATCAATACAACTAGCCCTTATTCCTGTCCTCACAATGCCTAGTGCATAGTAAGCACTCATTAAATGATTGTTGACTGATTGGATTCACAACATATGACAGTGTTGAATCCTTTAGAACAATGGTGACATTCTGGGCTTAGCATTTGAAATAGAGTGGGTTTGTGGCCATAACAGTTTCTGTGTTGTAGACAGATTTATGGTCAAAACTTTTTTATTTCATTAGTATTCTTAGGTAAAACTATTATAATAATAATTAAAGCTCGTGGAAATCTCAGAGGAGGTGTCTATCTGCATCGGTGAAGACTACCCTAAATCATTGAAATTATAGGGGAGTCCCTAACCGTATAGAGGCAGCCAGGTGGCACAGTGAATAGAGTGCTGGGTCTGGAGTAAAAAAGACTCATCTTCCTAATTACAAATCTGGCCTTAAATACTTACTAGCTGTGTGACCCTGGGCAAGTCACTTAACTCTGCCTCAGTTTACTTATCTATAAAATGAACTGGAGAAGGAAATGGCAAACCACTTCAGTATCTTTGCCAAGAAAACCCCAAATGGGGTCATGAAGAGTAGAACATGACTGAAACAACTGAATAATAACAACAAAAACTCTAACCCTACTTCTGAAAAGAGCTCCGCCCTACATGCCTCATTGTGGAGTACAAGTCACCCTGAGTTCTTCCAGGCTGTCAGCACAGTGTAAGTCTTCAGGTCCTCTCTAGCTGGAGCCCTAGTGACTTCAGGATTGATGGTGGTTTGTGTATCATTTCTTAAAGCATCATTCAACTCATCACCAGGCTGCCCTAAGGGTGATGAGTCTTTGGCTGCAATAGCTCCATGAGAACATCTTCTGAATTGTAGAAGGGCTGCAGTCAGCTTCAGCAGAGGGAGGTACTCACACTGCTAAATCACAGATCCTTGAAGTATCATAGACTTTGTGAATGCAGCTCTCCTCCCAACAATCCCATGAGGTATTGCTTCAAGTACTCTTGTCCCCCTTTCACAGATGATGAAACTGAGGCTCAGAGAGAGCCTGACAATTATATGATTCAACTGACTTGTCCAGGAATCTAGAATATAAACTTCAAATGATTGCACAAACAGCTCATTAGAGGCAGAGTCAAGGCCCCTGAATCAGGCTCTGATCCTCTTCCAACTACACACAATCTCCTCTTAGTTCTTACATATACATTGATTGCTCCATAGCTCACACAACTATGGCTGAATTTGAAGGGGAATCTGCAATTTTAATTTAATGCAAACAAAGGAAATATACAACTTACTCTAATATTCCTTTGAGAAATTAATTCAGTTGCCTGTCTTTGCCCCCAGCAGGATCACCATGGAATTAGCTGCATTATCTTGAAGAAACTTATCTTAGGATGAAAACATAAATGGGCAAAATTGATCTTGTGGGCTTGTTTGCACTCACAAATTATGGGGACAAGTAAAAGATGTTAATTTTTTTTTTCTTTTCCATTCCCTGTAATGGAACCAGAGTTAATGTGATGTTTGGGATTATTATCCCCCTAACATCTTTAAACAAGCTTGATCCTGTCTGGGGATTTGCAGTTACGTAGCTCAGGCTAATTTCCAGTCCTCACCGAGTCTGCTCTGTCCAAAATGAAGATAATTGCATCAAACCCCCTTCCCCTGTCTCATTGATGGGCTCCACCTGGTACCTCACTGGGGAGACACGTGCTTCAAGAGGAAACAGCCTAGAGATAGTGAGATGCTGACACCGATTGTGGCTTTCGGCCCAGAGGAAGCAGCTGCTGTGCTCTGTCCAGCTGGGATGTTGGGCCTGCAGACATCATTCAGCTCATCCTTGCCCATAGCACTTCAAGTGTCCTAGTGGGAAGAACACTGGGCTTGAAGTCAGGAGACCTGGATTGGAGTCCCAGGGCTGCTACTTACTAGATAGACACACGCTAGACAAGGGGTTTAACCTCAAGGAGGCCCTGTCATTTTGTCATCTATAAAAGTGTGATCATAATATTTATGCCATACCAGGTTCTTCTAAGGAAATGCTTTTTAGCATGCTTGTAATCCTTGCTATGGGAGAGACTAAGACTGGTGGATCACTTGAGCTCAGGACTACTGAACCTCAGTAGGACTAATGACAATTGCATGTCCACACTAAATCTGGCACCAATATGGTAAGCTCCAGGGAGTGGGGGGAAGGGACTACCAGACTGTCTAAGGAGATTAGAATTGGCCTAAGTCAGAAATGGAGCAGGTCAAAGCTTTTGTGCTGACCATTATTGGCATCTGGCCCACAGGTGGTCACTGAACTTCTAGTCTGGGAGACCCAGCCTCAAAAAAAATGCTTTTTAACCTATAAGATGCTATATAAATGTGAGCAAGTATACAATAATGATGATGATGATGATGATGATAATAATGATAATAATAAAAGCAGTTGGAGACTGTATGACCCTGGACAAGTTACCTAACTTAGAGTTGTAGGAAATTCTCTAAGACTGTAAGTTGCAAAAAAATGCTAATCTACATTAGAAGAAGGAGTTTCCTGTCCAAGGAGTTCCCAAAACAGCAAAATCACAGGTCTAGTCTTTACTTTCTACCTACCTACATTGCTCAGCAATGGGAAATACTGATTAGTACGCTAATTCCTTTTGTTTCCTCTCTCCTACCACCACCAGTAGCTCTCTAGAAGAGCATGGAAACTGAAAATCATTTTTGGGGATTGAATAATAATTAACAACACATTATACCACCCAATCAACAGACTTCCAGGACACTCCCCTTCCTTCTGGCTTGCAATCTTTCTCTTTTCCCCAATTCTTCTCTACTTACTAGGGGTCTTCAACATATACGTTGATACTTCTCCAAATTTCCTAACCTCTCAGGTCATAAACCTACTCATTTCACGCGACCTATTCCTCCACCTGACCTCAGCCACACACAAAGATGTTTATACCCTTCATCTTGCCAGCTCCCATGAATGCACCACCTCCATGTTCACCAACACAGAAATTCCCTTGCCTTTATCACAATCTATTGGATTTCTCTGTCTTCCTCTGCCTTCTAATATCAAATCCTGCTTTTCATTCATATTGGGACCTCCAATCTCTTACCTCCTCAGTTCTCTCCCAGGTCATCACTCCTGAACTAGTCACATTCTCTTCCTTTCCCTATAGTGATCCCTTGGTGAACCAGGTCAGTATTATATTATCTTCTTCTCTTGAGTTCTTTGTTCCTTTATCATATTGCTAACTCTTCCCTGCCTCGGATTACTCCCACCAGCCTCTGGCTTTGTTCCTATACATGAACTGTTGAACAAAGATGGAGAAAATCATACAACCATCCTAACTGGATTTTGTACAGATTTATATTACGTAACTTCAACTGGGCCCTCACTACACCTGCCTAATTAACTCACTATCCTACTCTTCACAGCAGCTCTTCCAAATTTTTTGATCCCTCCGAAAACCTCTCTTAGCTCCCCCTCCCCCACCTTCTCACCTGAGAACCTTGCCTCATATTTTATAGAAAAAAGAGGCTATTCACCAGAAGCTCCCTCTTCCCCCTTCCTTCTTATCTTACATCATCGAAATGCCTTCTGCCACTATTTCTTTCTTCAGCCTGTCTCACATGGTGAAGTGACTCTTCTCTTTGCCAAGGCCTCTACAAGCTTAAGTGATCCCATTCCATCCTGTCTCCTCCAACATTTGTCTCCTCCCTTATCTTCAATCTTTCCCTTTGTACTGAATGCTTCCCTAGTTCCTACAAACATGCACGCCCTGTTTCCCCTGTCCACAAAAAACTCCCACTTGATCCTTCTATCCCCACTAACCATTGTCCAATGTGTTTCTTGCCTTTTGTAGCTAAACTTCTTGAAAAGGCCATCTACAATGAATGTTTCCACTTCTTCTCCTCTCACTCTCTTTTTAACTCTATAGTGTGTCTTCCAACCTCATCATCCAAAACTCCTCTCCCCAAAATTACCAATGATGTCTTTTTTGGGAGGGTATGTATGTGGAATTAATCTAATCTTTTATTTTTATTTTCAGTTCCAAAATCTCTCCCTCCCTCCACCTCTCCCCCCAATGAGAAAGCAAAAAATTCAATATCTATTATACATATTAAGTCATGTAAAATATTTCCACATTAACCACATTGAGGAAAAAAAAGCAGGAAAAAATAAATTAAAATATGCTTTAATCTGTACTAGGAGTTCATTAGTTTTCTCTCTGGAGATAGATTGCATTCTTCATCATGAGTCCTTTGGAGCTGTTGTGGATTATTGTATTGATTAGAGTAGCTAAGTCTTTCATAGTTGATTATTGTTATAATATTGCTATTACTGTGTATAATGTTCTCCTATTTCTGCTCACTTCACTTTGCATCAGTTCATATAAGTCTTCCCAGGTTTTTCTGAAACTATTCTTTTCATCATTTCTTACAGCATAATAGTATTCCATCATGATCATATACCACAATTTGTTCAGTCATTCCCCAATTGATAGACATCCTCTCAATTTCCAATTGTTTGCTGCCACAAAAAAAGCTGCTATAAATCCAATGAATTCTTATCTGCCAAATCCAATGTCTTTTTCTCAGTCCTTATTCCTCTTGACCTCTCTCCAGCCTTTGTCACTGTCAATCACCCTCTTCCCCTTGATACTATCTTCTTTCTAGGATTTCTCAACACTGTTCTCTCCTGGTTCTCCTTTGCTGCACCTTTATCTAGGACTAGGTCATGCCTATAAACCATGGGTTTTTCACAAGACTCTGTCCTGGGCTTTCTTCTCTCCTCTCCTCTTTCTCCTGTTTCACTTGATCATCTCATCAGCTTCCATGGATTCAGTTATCATCTCTATGCTGATCAAATCTACTCATCTAGCCCTACCCTCCCTCTCTGCTGACCTCCAATCTCACATCTCCAACTGCCTATTAGACATCTCAAACTGGATGTCCTCTAGACATCTTAAATTTAACTAGTCCAAAACCAAACCTCCCCCATTCCAAATTCCCCTATCAGTGTGGAGGGCACCATCAATCTCCCGGTTCCCCAGGCTTGAGACTTAGGTGTCTTCCTAGATATCTCACTCTCACCCATGTATCTGAGGAAAGGCTTTTGCTGGTGAACTGGACCTATCTAAAGCAGGGTTTTTTTAACCTGTTCACCATACTGACAGAGGGCTCCATGGCACACACAAAAATAAAGATTAAGAACCCTTGGTCTAAGAGGAGAGCCATATTTGGAACCGAGTAAGAGATGGTCCATGTTGACCTTTTGTTTGACCTGATGTCATTGGGCAGAGAACAATCTTAAACCAGTCAGGAGCCATGTGTCCTACCCCACCCCCAACCTGGAGGTGAGACAAAAAAAGACTGCCCCTCTGAAGCACTGGGGTGATAGAGATAGGAAAATGGGGAGATAGAGATGTTAGGGGGAGATGAGAAAGTAGGGAGGGGGAAGAATAAGTAGAATTCTCATATAGAACTCAACCCTATGCTTCCTGTAGCACTAGTACTAAAGCTTCTGACAATGGTAACATTGGACCACATTTCCTTTAATAGAAGAAGTCACTACTATAATTGAGGAGACAAAACCAAGCCGGAGAACAATTAGAGAATACAAGACAGCATACAATTAGGTGCTAAATTATGTGGAAGATTTTCATGGCCGTAGCGGTCCAGGAGATAGGAAAATCAATGAGGGTTGGAATAGTCATTGAAGGCTTCCAGAGAGGTGGGTATTGATTTGGGTCCCACCGATATGCAGCAAAAAAAATCTGAAACTCCCCTGATTTCTCTGAAAGCAACTTCACAAATTGCTTTTAAAAGTCAGCCTCCACTTCCCCTCCCTTCCCTACTCCCACTCCCATTTCAGCTTGCTATGAGATTTCCATTAGAAGCCTATAGCTCCCCACTTTCTGTTGTTCCATATCCTGGGCTGGGAATACATGAGTTCTTATATGGTTGTATGCCATCAACATGAATTTCTATGTAAACCCTTGGCATGGAAATGGGTAGAATGAGTAGAATGTGGTCATTCTCTTGAAAGCCAGCTACCAGACTGGTATCTGACCCACCTCATTTCTCTGAGACTTTTGTTTCAGTTAAAATCCTACCTTCTGCAAAAAAGCTTTCCCTCTGCCCTTTAATGTTAGTGTTGCCCATCTGAGATTGTCTATAATGTGTCCTGCATGGAGTATTTTATTTGGACGTATTTGTTTGCATGTTAGATTAGATTTTAAGTGAGATTAGATTAGATTGAACTGTGAGCTCCTTAAGGGAAGGGGCTGTTTTTGCTGTTTATTGTATCCTCAGTGCTTTAGCACAGTGCCTGGCACATAGTAGGCACTTAATAAATGCCTATTGATGACTTGACTGGGCATATGTACTGCCTATTATGCAAGGAGCAAAAAAAAAAAAAAGCCAGCCTGGCTCTGTGCCCCCACCCCACCCCAGCAGCAGGTCCCATGGAGCAGCTGGGGCTCCCAAGACATGTCTGCATCCCAGCATGGAAGGAAAGGGTTTCCAAGAGGAATAAAGAGGACGTCATTCCTGCCCAGGAAATCCATCCTTTTCACCCTTTCCAGCACACTGGTCACTAATTTCCTCTAAATGAATTTCCATCTCTATGTTATTTTCCCCCTCTGTTCTGCCAGCAGGAATACTCAATGAGGTACAATTGGGATGATTCTGGGCAGCCCCCAAATCATCATCATTTCTAAGGTCTGCCAGTTTGGAGGAAAAAAAAATTGTTTCCAGTGGCTTCTGTTTGTTGCAGGTACAGGAGTAAAGTGGAATGCCCAGCAGGCATCTTCTGGGTGTTTAATTGCTGAAATATAAAGGAAGTCATCTCATTAATCACCTCCCAGATGTGAAACTTGCTTTCCTTTTTTTTCTCTTTTTCCCCCTGCCCTCCACAATTCTTATGCTTGGTTAAGGGCAGAAAACATTAATGCTCCTTAATTCATCCCTTGCATTTCCAGCTAATGAGAAATGTATCGTATTCTTCTGGTCCTGGCTGTTTCTCGCTCCATGAAAGCTAATGAATCTCTCCTCCTTTTTCTTCTTCATCTTGTTCCCTCCAGAGCTTCACTCCATTTATTTTGAAATGTGACTTGAGTCTGTCAGCCATCACCTATGCGAGAGATGCTTCTTCAGGCTTTAGCAAAGCTGTGGGAGAAATATTAGAGGCAATATAAATATCAGGGCAAGCAGGTTATTAATGAGTTTCTTTGCTTGCTGGATGTATTGCTCCTGTTGACTTAATGCCATATTATGCTTTTTATCTTGAAGGCATCAGGTGGTAACAGATGAGAAATCAAAAGGTGCCTCATGCCACTAGGTGGTGTTTTCATTAATGACTCTCCCCTCCATCCCTGACTTAAAATTCTATCTTCTGTTCATATGCTTTATTTTCTGCACCTCTCTGAAGATGGATCTTTGTATTGGCAGACAAATATAGGACAGAGACTGGAGCTTATGAACTTCTGGCATGGGATTTTTGCAAATGTCACACCTGCTTTCTGTAAAATGAAAGGAGTTGGACATGAGGATCTCTAAGCTCTTCTCTACCCCTGCATCCCATAATCCTTTGATCGGGAGTTGGGGGTTCATTCATAGGAGCTAGGGAGTCTGGGAATGTGTGTACACCAGGCCTCTGGTGCAAAAATAGCACTTCAGGCTGGGGGAGGAGGGAGCACATCCTTAAGCTCATTATGACTAACTGGGGAAATTAGCACTAACCGGACACTGTGGAGTTGGAAGTCACTCTGGGAATCTGGAACATAGAGTGACTTTTAAATGAGACTGTTTGGACTCCTGTTTTGCCCAGCCGATAATTTTATAGTCTGAACCTCCGCTTTGGGGCACGGCCTTAGCGCTTTCTGCCTTCTCATTCATGGAGAAGCTATTAGGCCTAGGTTATCCTGTGCCAGGGGATGAGAGTGGGTGAGCATGAAGACTGGCTCCTGGAGAGGAGGAGCAGGTGATGAGGGGCCATGCCATCCAGTCCAGACTCTGTTTTGCTTCTCAGCTAGTCCTTCAAATACCTGAGAACATATAAGAAGCATTAGTGAGTAGAATGGAGGAGAGATCCGAAAGGGTTTGGGACTTCAAATAGATTATTCTTCTGCAACCAAGAGAATAACCCTTGAATCTTCTGACTGTATCTGTGATTTACTTGGGCTGAATTCTTGACTAAAAGAGAGACACTATTTTTTCAGTCATAAGTATTGGGTTGTATTAAGTTCTCGTAGCCATACTGTTGACGGGACCTCACAGAGAGGCATCGTATTCTTTACTCATCATCTTCAAGAGATATTCACATAGCACCTACTCTGTGTAAGCCCAGGAGATGAAAGGAAGTATAAGGCAGTGCTTTTCCCAAAGAAGCTTTCAAACTAATTAGAAAAATGAGATTTATGTATTATAATGCTGGCATTAGAAGCCTGACACAACTGGTGCTCCTGGTACCTCTTCTCTGGTGTGTTACCCCACCCAAGTTGAACCCAGCTGTGGGCATCAACATCTGGCACTCAGCCAAAATCTTAGCCTCGTAGATTGAGAAATGGAAGGGTCCTCAAAAGCCAGCTAGTCCAGCCCCGTGCTTTTACTGATAAGCACCCTGAGGCCCAGAGGCTAAGTAACTGCCGGTATGTAGTCAATGCTTGCCAATTGATTGCCAGAGGTGAGGTTTGAATATGTGTATTTGTACCTGGCCTGAGCGCTTTTCTCTTCCCTGAGATGAGTTCCCCTAGTCTACAAGACTCCTTTTCTCTAGAGGACAATTCCTCAGGAAATTTGTTCCTTGAGATTTCACTGAATAGTATATCCTTCACACTTTTCTTGTATCAGCACTTAGAGTATACTGCTGTTTTCTGATAGCTACCAACGTTTTTCTGTACTGAGTACCTCGGTATTTAGACATGCCCACTCTCAACAGTATTCTCAATCATACCTAAGTAACAATTACATGAAATGTAGCTTGGCATAGGGGAAGTGAAACATACCTTTTTTATGACAAACTGTGTGTGTGTGTGTGTGTGTGTGTGTGTGTGTGTGTGTGTGGGAAAACCTGGGATACCCATGAAGATAAACTGAGGAAGACTTTAACTACCATTCATTAGTTTCATATTTTAACTAATCATTCTCTTTTTAAATTCGATTTCGTTTTCAGTTCCAAATTCTCTCCCTCCTCTAACCCTTCCCCCCCACACACATCTAGAAGAAAAAGAAAACCCATTGCAACTATGAATCCATGCAAAACAAGTTTCTGCATTTAATTATTCTTGATAAATTTGTGCAAAGACTAGTTGTTTCTCTGTCATCAAAGGACTGTGTATCTGGCACTCTTTAAATCTTGGGCAATGCCCTGATTGTCTTACCCTAGTTATGGCTCTACTCTCACTGGAGGTGATCAGTAGAATGTAAGTCCCTTATCTGTAGGAACAGTTTTATTTTGGTCTTTGTATGTGCAGTGCCTCGCCCTTGGTATGACACTCATTAAATGTTTGAGGGATCGAATTGTATGAAATCAGTTCATGTGTTTTTCTTTTGTATAATTTGATGTAGAAGTTCCCTCTTTTTAGAGCCCAGAGGCACTGAGCTGAGAGTGGTTTAATACATGTTAATAAAGCTCTTTTTAGCATGTCAAGATGTTCAAGGACATTGTCTTATTTCAGTAAAGTTGTGACAGACTGTGGTTCATAGCTCAGGGATCCAGTCAGAAACAAAGGAAAAAACAAAACAGCCCTACAAGTCTGGATTTCTGGGTTGTCCAGGACAAGCCCTGTCAGTCAATATAACCAGAGGTTGTTTCCTGCCAGCTTCTGACAGTAATGACTGAGAATTTCAGACTCATAATGATAAATGACAGGAAAATCTTGGCAAGGATTGTGGATCCTAGAGTTAACTGGTTATGTTCAGTTGAGAACTCATGTTTCATTGGTTGGATGTAAGATTTCATGGTATAAAAGTATTTGAATGGCCCATGCAGAGTCAAAACTGGAATTTGTCCAAAGTTAAAAAAACAATTGTAAAGCTATTTGAGCAACGGCAGATAATAAATCTCCCCATCTTGGGACAGAGAGGGGCTCAGCACTGCAGTGGGCTTTCGAGGTGGAAGATTTGGGTTCCAATTCTGACTGTGTCACTTATTTCTCTTATGTGGGACTTTGGAGCAAGTCACTTAAACCACTGAGTCTCACTTGCCTCTTTTGAGGACGTTGAACTGGATGACTTCCAAGTTCACCTCTAGCTTTAAGGTGAGGGTGCTATTCTATGCTTCTCTGAAAGGACGTCTAAGCTCTGGTTTTGTTGGAGGTGGAAACTGAGGGAAAGTCTTGATTTACGGAGGACAGTAAAGCTCTACTTCTATGTCACTTCTGGCAATTGTTGTATCTGGGAAAATAAGAGTGAGATGTGTGTTTGCAAAGGAAATGGATCATCTTGGTCTTTAACAGAAAGACCAGAATTTAAGAATGCCTTGAAAGGCCAAGTACATTTTTACATCAATTGATGGGCCTGGTCCTTCTCTAGTGTTAACCGCACTGTCCAGGTAATTATAATGGTACAGTCTAGAATGAGGGTTAAATACCTAGCCTTAGGCTTTAAGATGAAAGTGACCTATTGTAGTGCAGTAACAATGAGTTTACTTGTAGGTGTATATTGTACATCTTGGATAACTGAAAAGGATCATTCCAAGTTAAAAAGACTGAAATATTAACAGGGCAGTCCTGGGTTCTTGCAAGATACAGTTCCTTGGATTGTGTATGGATCTAGTTTTGACATTTTAAAAAAGAAGAATGAGGGACTTGGGATATATGTGGAAATCACATATATGTGTAAGTAAAAATTATGAAACAATTTGGAGTTCTATGGAATATATGGAAAATATGGAAATTCCATACACACACACACACACACACACACACACACACACACATATTAACTGTTTTGTTTCTCATGATAGGCAGTATGGCAGAATGAAAAGAGTGCAAAATTTGTGTTAAGGGAGACTCAGCTTCAGATTCTTTCTCTTGACACTTACTAGCTGTGTGGCCCTTTGCAAGTCACTTGACATTTCTGAACCTCAGTTTCCTCATCTGTAAATTGGGAGATAATAATACCTGTAGTATCTACCTCACAATCTTCTTATGAAGATCAAATGAAAAATTGTATGTAAAGTACTTTGTAAACTTTAAAGAAAGAGGTAAATATTAATTAATAAGGGAATAGAAACAATTACAAATAATAATAGCTAGCATTTATATAGTACTTTAAGGTTTGCAAAAATACTTTATACATATTATCTCATTTGATTTTCACAGCAACCCTGGAAGGCAGGTGTTATTATTATCCCCAAAATCCAGATGAGGAAACTGAGTAGTTCTAGGCTATCTTACTATAATTTAGTAGGTAGTTTATATGTTACCAGTAAAAGTAGGGAGAAAGAACAATCAACAAATTAAGGAATTATCCTTTCTGACTTTAGCCAGAATGTTCTGGTACCCAGTCTGTTCGCCCAACAATGATTATTCATTACTATGTGAAATCATTAAAGAAATGAAACGGTTTCTCTTTCCACAAGTCCTTTGGAATTTCCTACCAAGAAGCTCAGTCATCCCTGGCATTTGGAAATGTCTTTGGTTAAGGTACAAAGCTTGACTTTCTCATGAGAAAAAATAAAGATTCAAGCAAAATTCAGGAACTTTCTCATTGTTAGACCTTGGTATGGGGCTTTCCAGCTACTGCCACTACTTTTGTTAACATCCATAGCAACAGAAGTTATGTCTCGGAGGGCGTGATGGGTCATCACAAACCTGCCTGAAGCTCCCTTCCCGAACGTGTTTATATTTTTGACCAGTGTCATCTCTCAGAGTAACAAGTTCCATCAATTTACTACCCACTGTGTCAAAAAGAACTTTCTTTTATTTGTCCTAAAACTACCTATTTCACGCTTCAGGAAACTTTGACTCATCTCCCTAGTTGTCAGTGTTCTCTCCTTTCCAAATTATATAGTATTAATTTAGCTGTTTAAATATATCCAGTGTCTCTTCCCCACCCCCACCTTCTCTCATGTAAGCTTTGTGAGGCCAGGCTCTGTTTTTGTTCTGTCTTTGTTTTCCTAACTCCTAGTATGATGTGTAATTCTGAGTGAGCAACTCAGTAAAAGCCATTCCAAATGGAGCGAATTCAGGAAGCACCCCCAAGTTCAGTTATTCTGGGAAGTGGTCAATTAGTTTATGTTTTCTCCATCCAGAAGCTTTGTAATTTTATAGACTTGGACCTTGATCCTTCTTAGTCTTTTTTTTTCCTTGACTAAAGAATGCTTTCTACCTACACTTTTGTCTTTTGCTTTGCCCTAGAGAAATGTAAAAGATAAGCAGTCTTTTAGACAAAGATTAGAAGTTGTCAGTCTCTTCAGGATCCCATTTGGGGTTTTCTTGGTAGGGATACTGGAGTGGTTTACCATTTCCTTCTCCAGGTCATTTTACAGATGTGGAAACTGAGGCACAAAAGGTTAAGTGACTTGCTCAGGGTCACACAGCTAGTAAGTTTCTGGGGCCAGATCTGAACTTAGGTCTTCCTGACTCCAGGCCCCGAACTCTATCCACTGTGCTACCTCACTGCCTAATGTTGATAGCTCATATTATTAAACATTTCCCTCTTTTTCCTCATTAGATAAAGAGCAGAATTAGAAATAACTAGGCTTATCTATGTTCCTAAAATGGTCAATAGAGCTCTTTTTTTTTAAATTGACAAAAGATAAAAGTATTTACTTTGTTCTCTGAGTCTTTCAAACAATATCTTTTACACATCAGTGTCTTCGTGAGCTAGGTAAACCCTGTAAGATCTTTTGGGCTTTAAAAACATACACACACAGAGTAGAGATTAGGTCATTCTTTCTGGTCAGCATCTCCTAAATCCAAGCTGAAAATCTCCAGAGCATTGTAGCACGATTGAGCTGAATTTTTCTACCCAGCAAAATAATTCCATTTTCAGAACCATAGCTCTGTCCCACGCTTAACAAATTGGCTTCATGAAGAACTGACCCAACCCAATTTACTCTGATAGGAAGATGGATACTGGCTCGAACTCTCTGGGCATTCTTAAAATAAGCCACGTGTGACTCTCAGCCTCCTAGTGTTCCAGTCCTGATGAGATCACCTTGAACCTTAACTCTGATGTTCCGAAGGGAAAAGTTCAGGTTTTTCATGGCCCCTTTAGCTCCTCTTGTCCATCTCGCCTCCTCTTTACTCTGCTCCTTCTCTCCCAAGGATACCTCATCTCATACCACAAAACCATTTCATCCTCGAAACCCTTTCCCTGCATCCTCTGGCTTCCTCTTGTCAGCTCTGGAGAGGATCCAGAACCCTGCCAGAGGCAGATCGGAGCCAGCTGCCGGGTGAGGGCAGAAGGAGCTGCCAGCAAAAAGAAGCATTCCTTTTAATTACATTAAAAAGCATGTGGCAGACACCCTCTCCATTCTTGCCAGCTGTGGCTGTCAGCCTTACCCAAGCACATGCAAAAAGCCTGCTTGGCTCTGGAAGGCCAGCAGCATCTTCCAAGGGGACTGAGACTAGTGGGTGAAAGATAGAGGTGAGTGCTGAGAGAAGATGGCCAATTCCCTTTGGCCCTGTGCAAAGTCATTATCAGTGTAACTATTTATTAAGCACCTATAATGTTCCATGCATTGGGATAGGCATCGTAGGAGATGGACACAAAGAGATAATAAGACAATCTGTGTTCTCAAGGAGCCAACATGGAACAGATACAAATATTCATTACAATTACACAGGAATGCCACCAATTCTCCATGGAGGATTTATGGGAAATCCCAGGCAAGACTTGTCCAAGATGAAAAAATAAGTACAAAGTGTCTTACCTGAGTCTTGGACTACATATAGTAGTGCTCAGAACCAGATATGTGAATCCAACTTTTCTCACTTTTAAGTTGGTAAACCACAGCTTTAGCCTCTCGAAAGAAGTTAATATGATCTTGGAAAGCATTGAAGAGTGTCATGTCCAGGACTAGAGCTGTGATGGCCCTACTCTACTCTGACCTGGTCTGACCATATCTGGAGTACTGAGCTTGTTTCTGGGTGCCCCATTTTAGAAAGACCATTGGTAAGATGGAGACTTTGTAATGGAGGGCCATCAGGCTGGTGAAGGACCTGAATTCATGTCATATGAGGAGCAACTGAAAAAAAAAAAATAATGACTCTGTTTATCCTAGAGAAGAAAAGACTTGGGGAATGAGCAGTCAAGATATGATCTTAAAAATTGTCATGTAGAAGGAGGAAGGAAGGAAATAAACATTTATTAAGCACCTACTATACTCCAGGCACTGTGTTGAACACTTTACAAATATTCTATCATTTGATCCTTACAACCCTGGGAGTTAGGTGCTACTAACATTCCTAATTTATAGTTCAGAAACCTGAGGCAGGCAGAGATTAAGTGATTTGTCCAGGGTTACACAGCTAGTGAGTGTCTGAGGCCAGATATAAACTCAGTTCTTCCTGGCACTCTAACCATTACACCACTTTCATGCCTTGTTTTGAACTTAGCCCAGAGACCAGAACTAGGAGCCCCAAACTAAGTGGCAGTTATAAGTTTGATGTCAGAAAAAACTTCATAAAAGTTAGCATTATCCAGAAGTGGCAGGCAGAAGTGGCTTCCCCCTAGGAGGGGTGGTCTTTGAGCCAAGGTTGCAGGACCATTTTGGAGGTAAGATGTAGAGGGAATGGGTTAGAGTGCATGACAGCTGAGGGTCTTTCCTATTCTGAAGTTCTGTGAACTGGCTATTCTGTGTGGATGGATCTGCACCAAGGGATTCATTGATAAAGTGGCAGATTCATGGAAGTGTTGAAATATATACACATTAAGATCTCACAGTCAGATGCAACAATTCAACTTTTTCTCATTTTCAAATTGTAAGCAATAGCTTTGGTATCTCCATAAGAAGAGGTCTGTGGCATTGTCCTTGCTACTACTGCCAAAGCCTTCTTCATCCCCGAAAGGTTGCGGACTCCATGGATACAAAACCCAGTGAAGGAACAAAGCCAGGCTTGCTATGGAATGATACTCAATACTCCTGGGGCAATCATTCCCTACATATTGAGTAAGGAGTCTCCTTAAAATGGTTACCATGGCTTTAACTGAGAAGAGGAAGAGAAAATTGTACCTCCCAGCAACATTTTGTTCTGCTCCCCATTTATTTCTCTCCCAGGTGCCACTGAGTTGGAAGATAACCTCATCGTGTAGAAAGATGAAGCTTTCTCACTATTATGCCTGTCAGCAAGTTGGAGGCATCATGACTTGTTTGTTTGCTCTGCAAGTACCAAGTCGTAACCCCCTTGGGCTTTGATTTTTCTTATTCATCATCTTCTCAGGGAAGCCAGCCCATCCTCCAGTGGCTGAAGCATTATGTTTGGACTCCTTTTGTTTTCCTCCTCACCTCCTCCATGACTTTGATTTTCATAACTTAGCTTCCCTCCACCTATCCAGATCCTGCCCACCTTTCAATGTCTTTCAAATATTCCCTCTCCCATGAAGCTTTTCCAGACCACTCCTACCCCCAACGACTTCTCCCTCCTCTGAATTCCTCCAGCATTTACTATTTGTACCAGTCATTGGAGACTTGATTAACCAATAAATAAATGCTGTTATGTGGCATCTCTCTTATCATCTTAAACTCTTCATCCATTCATTTCCCCAGTCAGAATGAAAGTTCTTTGAGGGAATACCCTGCAGCCCCCCCAGCCGTAGGCTTCAAATTCTTCACATGGGAAGAAGCTTCACTAAGTGTTTGTTGAATCAATGCCTCACGTTTCTGTGTCAACTTCAGGCTTGCCAATTGCTTTCCCCACAAATGACTGCAAGGGTTATTATCTGTAATTTTACAGATGAGGAATCTGATGGCCAGTAATTCAAACTGACTGGGTTTCTGCCTCCAAATCTGGTGCTCTTTCCATGACACTGAACTATCCCTGAGTAATTTATTTTATTCTTCACCATTTTGCCAAAGAGAAGTCATGCTTCCTGCCCGTGAAAGTTTCTTCATTTCAATTCAATCCTACAAGCATTTATTTAATTAATAGTATTAATATTAATAAAAATTAATAATTGGTATTATAATTAGCAACTAACATTTAGATAGCACTTTCAAGTTTGCAAAGGACTTTACAAATATTATCTCATTTCATCCTTACAACAGTCTTGGGAGGTAGGTGCTATTGTTATCCCCATGAAATATTTGAAATAATATTTGAAAAGAGCTTAGCAAAATGTCTGGTACATAGTGAACATTGAATAAATACTTGTTTTCTTCCTTAAATGAGGAAACTGAGACAGACAGAGGTTAAGTGACTTGCCCAGAGTCACACAGTGTTAGAGACTAGATTTGAACTCATATCTTCCCAACTTCAAGTCCAACATTCTATCTTACAACTGGACACCTCATATTAAATGCTTACTATGTGCCAGGCATTGTCCTAAGCACTGGGAATACAAAGAAGTAAAAATTCCTGCCTTCAGGAAGTTACATTCTCATGGAGGCTAGAACATCAAGATAAATAGATAAAAATAAGATGCATTCAGACTGTGCTGTCAAGGAGTCGAGAGATTTAGAGAGAAAGACACAAATAGTTGAAGGAACCAAGAAAGGCCTCCTCTGGAATGAGGCATTTGAACTGAGTCTTAAAGGAAGCCAGGGCTAAGTATAGACAAAAATTTATTAAGAGTAATACACAGCAATTTTGAATCTGGTCTTAAGAGTTCCAATGACTGGGAGGTGGAGAGATCAGGAAAAACCTCCCGGAGAGAGTGACCCATGTGAGCCTCTGCAGTGACCTGGTCATCTACAGATTTTATGATTGACTTTCTATTGCTAGTCAATGAAAGGGCCCTCTTCTCTTCTAAAGAGAGAAGGCATTTGGTTTCATAAAATCAACTTCTTAAGCACAGGATGGGGGAGAGATGGCTAGACAACTTTTTACTGGAAAAAGATATGAGAGTTTTGGTGGATTTCAAATAAATATGAGTTAGCAGAAGAAGTTATATGGCAGCCAAAATTAAACTGTATTGTGATTTTGGACTGCTGTAAGGGAGACATCACTTCCAGGAATAAGGAGGTGACAGTCCCTCTGTACTCTGTTCTAGTCAGACGACATCTGGAGTACTGTATTGAGTTCTGGGTACCATATTTTAGAGAGGATATTACTAAGTTCAAGACCATTTACAAAAAACCTATCCAGGATAATGAAGGATTTTGAGTCTATGCCATGAGAAGATCACTTGAAGGAAATGGACATGATTAGCCTGGAGAAGAGAAGACTTAGGTGAGAACATGATAGCTGTCTACAAGTATTTAAAGGACTGTCGTGAGAAGAGTTTATTATTTAAATTTGTTCTGTTTCACCTTAAAGACAGAATCAGCAGCAATCAGTGGGTATTGCCAAGTAACAGATTTGGGCTTGATATATGGGGAAAAAAACTTTCTGAAAATTAAAATTGTCCCCAACTGGAGTTGCATGCCTTGAGAGGTAGCAGGTTCCATCCTTAGAGGTCTACAGGTAGAGGCTGGATGACCACTTCTTACAGTGGGCATTCCTTTTGGGTATGGGTGGCATTAGATGGTTGTTGAATTTCCTTCCAATTCTTAGATTCTGACATGGAAAGAGAAATTTCCTATGACTTTATCTTCAGAGGTCATATTTACAGAACTAATCACCCTCATCTTGCCTTACATCTTATATACTGGTTGCAACCCTTTGAAAAGGTCTGAATCAATAGTCTATTTCATGGTGAGAAATTCAAATCCTTCCTTGTGTGGAGTTGTTACAGTGGAGAGAGAACACTGGTCCTAGAGTTAAGAGGACATGGGTTCGTATTCTACCTCTGATATTTATTGCCTGTGAGACCTTAAGCAAATTACTTAAGCTTTCTGGGTTTGAGCTTCCTCATCTTTATAATGATGAGGTTGGGGTGGGTGGCTTCTGAAGTACCTTTCAGTTCTAGAATTAGAATCCTAGGAGTCTATGATACCTGAGGTATATTCATCTATGGGCTTCAGAGTTGTCCTGTTGTATTGGGGGGTTTGGGTTTCAGAGTTTTACAAACATGGCCTTTGCCTGGTGGGTTGAAGGCTTTCCAGGTGTCTCTGATTCATAGAACCAATATAAAGGAAGCAAGATGTGTCTCACTGGAGATTACTCAGCAAACTCAGTTCAGGAAAGGCACACAAACTGCTCACCCTTCCTACAGTGCCACCTCAGGTACTACTGATTCTGGAGACACATGATAGATAGGGTTGTTGAAGGAACTGGGTATTGTGAGAGAAAACATTCCAAATATATCACCCTATATTTAGGGGTTTTTACGGCACCAGACATAAATGTGTTGGATTAAAGTGACTTCCCTGCTGCTGCCATTTTCACCGAGATTTAGTGGGTCTGAATAGCCTATTAAAGTCTTTTTAGGATTAGAGTCTAAGGTCCTTCAGACCTTCAACTGAATCTGCATTGCAGGACTGGGAAGATGGGAAGTTGCTTGTACCATCAAATAGTCTGTGACAGACACTATTTCACCCTCCATACTGGACCTTTAGGGATCATGGCAGGAGAGAGCTAAGCCACTCGAACTTCCTTGAACCGTGGATCTGTCCTTATCTTTTCACAGGCCATTTACTGCTCTGCTATCACCTGTGAGCCTCACTCCCACCACCAACTCCCTTTTCATACTTCCTGCTTTGATAACTATAACCAAATCAGCACTAACATTGCCTTTGGAAAAGAATGTGCCACTGGGCTTCCCTATGGCTCAGCTCACCATACCTGACTTCCTAAACCAAAATGCCTTTTCTTTGGGTACCACTCTCCTAATGTACCTTTTAGCTTTCCTGGTTAGAGTGTGAGCTCTTTGCGGGAAGGGACTGTCTTGATTATGCATTTGCTTGGTATACAGTGTTTGGCGTGCAGTAAGCACTTAATGCAGCTAGGTGGTGAAGTAGAAAGAGTGCTGCAGTCAGGAGTCAGGAAGACTCATCTTCCTGAGTTCAAATCTGGTTTCAGACATTAACTAGTGTGTGACCCTGGGCAAGTCACTGTTTGCCTTGGTTTCCTCATCTGTAAAATGAAATGGAGAAGGAAATGGCAAACCACTTCAGTAGCTTTGCCAAGAAAATACCTATGGCGTCATAAAGAATTGGACACAACTGAAATGACTGAACAACAACAAAAGCACTTACTAATTATTTTTAGTAATTCATTCACTCACTCATTCAGTCATTCATTTACTTGGGATTCTTACTCTTCCTCTTCACCCTGCGGATTTGTGTCCCTTTACAGAATAGAAGCATTTCCAAAAACATTGTCTGTCAGGTGAATTTATATGTGTTGAAGTCTATTTTTTCATTAACTTGCATTATAAAGCAGGCTTGTGTGTCCTACTAAGAAAGAATTTGGCAACAATCCATAATGAAATCATATTTAATAATGTGGTGAACTTGTGAGTCATGTTTGGAGGGGAAAAGAACATTTTTTTCTGATAAACTTTTAGTAATAATAAACCATAAAATATAATGCTGAGAAATAAGGGTCCTTTTGATGTGAGGCAAATTAGCTCAGATGTCTAAAAGAAAAATAAATTGACTGCACAGAACACAAGACAGAAAGGTCCCTCGACTTCTATCAAACATCCTCTCTTCTAGTTGATGGCTTCAGATCATGCAGCTCTCTTTGGTGGCTCAGCCCCACCTCCTAGCTCTGTGCGGAAGGCACCAGGTTTTGTAAATAATAGGTTTAGCTCAGCTAAAGGGAAGAGGAAATACAGAAGCCTGGGCAAGGCAGGAGTAAATGGCCAGATGGGAGCACGTTGACTGGGACTGATGACAAACAATAAATGGGGAGGTGCATTTATTGAAACACATGGCCTAGAGCACCTCAAATTCAGCGAGGGCATGTTCATCTCACCATCTACTCTCTAGGCTTAGGTTCATGCAGACCCCAGGAGTTAGATAACTTGTGTTGGAGGAATTATCTCGTCGAATAATCTTTCCACTTAACTGGAGATTAGGAAAGCTATTTCAAAAAAGGGGGAAATAATCCAAGATTATTTTCGAGGCTAATGAGAAGAGCTCAGGGTCTCAGCCCCTAAATGAGCTGCAAAGAGATGGGACCTGCAATGATGAGGCTTCTCAGAGGCAGGTGCATGCCTCCCCTCCCACTAGGAGATGTATTTAGAGAGCTGGCTCCCTAAATTATGAATTCTGCCTAGAAGATTTCTATATAATAAGGTAGAATTGCCCCATCCTTTTCCTCTCTAGCTCCCCAGCCAGACCCACTGTCCCTAATCAGCTAATAAAATGCTGGGATGGACCAGGGAAGTTATGTAAATGAGCACAGGCTTAAGACCTGAAATAATTAGGCCTTCTTTCTTCTCTCTTAATTCTTTTTGTTTTGACTTCTTTTACAGACACAGCTTCCCTATTTGCCATAAATATATCTTCGGCAGACAGAAACCTTAAATCGTATAACGTCATGAGATGGGCAGAAGGCAAGGCTAGAGTACTACTGGGGCACTCCTTGGGTGGCTAGATGCAAAGCAAAATTTGTAGTTTGGTTGGCATGTTAGATGGCAACTAGGTAATGTAGTGGATAAAGTACTTGACCTGGAGTCAGGAAGACCTCAGTTCAAATTTGTCCTCAGACAATTAGTAGCTGTGTGACCCTATTTAAGTCACTTAACCCTGTTTTCCTCAGTTTCCTCATCTGTAAAAGAAAAAAAAAGCTGGAGAAAGAAATGGCAAACCACTTCAGTATCTTTGCCAAGAAAACTCCAAAGGGGGTCATAAAGAGTCAAACATGACTGAAAATGGCTGAACAACAAAGTTAGGAACTCTTGATAAGGGAAGAAAGTAATGACTGAAAATGATTGAACAGTAAACAATAGCATGTGAGAGGTCCTGGCAGGGAGTAGGTCATTGGCTCCTGGCCTTTCTACAAGATTGGGTTTGGAGATACGAATGCCTCTTCCAACCTTCTTCCATTATTCCCAAATTCTAACCACCTTCTCATGTTAATCTGCCTGCAACCAAAGTCCTTCTCATTCTCACCCTAAGCATCAGGAGATGAAGATGGGGAGAAGATGGAGAGGGATTATCCAAGTTCCCTGTCTCTTAGACACTGCCAAATCATTTATTGTGCCTCATTTCCCTTATCTTTAAACTGTGCACAATAATATTGTTGCAGCCTTTTTCACAGAGCTATACCTGGGGATGAGTTTTAGAAAGCAGTGTGGGAAAATGTAGATATGGACTCAGAAGACCTGGATTTGAATCCCAGCTCTGCTATTTACCATCTGCGTGACCTTGGCAAGGTCATTTCCATTCTGGACAGCTTCTTCATCTGTTTTGTGCACCTTAAAGAACCATACAAATCCAATCCAACAGTATTTCTTGAGCAACCACTGTATGTGAGCAACTAGGTTAGCAAAAAATAAAGCAAAAAATAGTCTCTGCCCTTTAAGACCTTACATTCTAGTGCAGGGATATAATACATAAGGGAGAGAATAATAATAACTAGGAACAGGAAAGGTTTCCCATGGAAAGTGGCACATGGGATGAAGAGGCTGAGAGGAGAAGGAAATGCACTTCAGGGACAGCCTGTGACAAAACCCAGAGGCTGGAGGTGAATTGTCAAATCCAGGAGAAGGCTAAAATGGAGAGTGTGTGCCATGAATCAGGGAAGGTTGGCTATGAAGGACTCTGAATGCTCACCTGAGGAAATTGTCCTTAATGCTAGAGTCAACTCCACAAGTCAACAAGGATTTATTAAGCACCTACTATGTGCCAGGAGCTATACACTGGAGATACTCCCCCAAACCCTAAAACCTGCTCTTGCTCTCAATGAACTCAATGAACTCACAGTCTTTGGGGGAGACAACATGCAAACAACTATGTACAAACAAGATATTTACAGGAGAAACTGGAGACAATCCACAGAGGGAAAGCACCAGTAATAAGAAGGATTGAGAGCAGCTTCATGTAGAGGGTAGAGTTCTACCTGGGACTTGAAGGAAGCCAGGGAAGCCAAGAGAAAGAGATAAGGAAAAGAGTTCTGAGATGTCGGACAGCCAGTGAACATACCCAAAGTTGAGAGATGGACTGCCGTGTGTGCGGAACAGGAAGGGGGCCAGTGTCATTGGATTCAAGAGTACGTGCAGGAGATTAAGAAGACTGGAAAAGTAGAGAAGGCCT
This sequence comes from Vombatus ursinus, assembly GCF_900497805.2. NCBI lineage: Eukaryota > Metazoa > Chordata > Mammalia > Diprotodontia > Vombatidae > Vombatus > Vombatus ursinus. Next base: position 957,446 of record NW_020954598.1, on the reverse strand, counting down.
GAATCCGAGGGACCTTAAGTCACCAACAGGATTTTGTATTTGATTCTGAAGGTAAGAAGAAGCCATTGGAGTTTATTGAATGGAGTGGAATGACATGGTCAGACTTGCATTTTAGGGAGATCAATTTGACAAGCCTAGTGGAAGATGGACTGGAATAGGAAGATACTTGAGGCAGAGAGACCAGCCAAGAGGGTATTAGAGTAGTCTGAGGGTGAAATGATGAAGACCTGAGCCACGGCAGTGGCAGTGGCAGTGGCAGGGGCAGGGGAAGGATGGAGACATATGCAAGAGTTGTTAGGAAGGTAGAATTGACAAAATTTGGCAACAGATTGGATATGGAGGGTGAAGGAGAGAATAGTCAAGGATGGCACCTAGGTTGTGATCTTGGGGCACTGGGAAGTCAGTGGCATCCCTGATGGTAAAAGGACAGTCAAGAAATAGGGAAGGTTTGGGGGGGGATTATTTTGGACATGTTGAGTTTAATATGTCTATTAGGCATCCAGGCCACGACGTTCAATAGACAGAGACACAAGACTGGAGGGAATGACTGTATAAATAACTCATCAGAATAAACATGATAATTGAATTCATGGGAGTTGATGACATCACCAAGTCAAACAGTATAGAAGAAGAAGTCATTGGATAGAAACTTGGGGTCCACTCATATTTAATGAATATTAATTTAGCAAAAAATAAAGCAATGCTTTATAATATATATATAAAATATATATATATATAATATATTTATATTATATATTAATCATGTCTCTTATCTGACTGGGTTATATATTATATATTTATATATATATAAATATTATATATATAAATATTATATATATATATATATATATATATATAAAAGCATTGCTTTTATTAATGGATAAAGATCTAGCAAAGGAGATGGAGAAGGAGCAGGCAGACAGAAGCATCCTGGGAAGCTGCTGAAGATTCTGAAGCAGGAGAATGCCACGGTCAGACCTATGGTTTTGGAAAACCATTTTGACAGCTGTGTGGAGGATGGCTTAGAGAATCTGAAAACAAGCAGTCCATGTCTGAGTTACAGTTATTACTTTTGCACCTGTTTCTACTCCATACCATGGTGGAGAGTTATACTAAGGAAGACTTTCTTGCTCTTCCCTGTACAAAACACACCATGTCCTGACTCCAGGCATTTTCTTTTTTTTTTTTTTAATTAATTTATTTTGATTTATCAAAAATCACTTCCATATACTTTTGAGTTTAAAATTTTTCTCCCCCTTCCTTCCCACCACCCTTCCCAAGACAGTGCACAATCTAATATAGGCTATACATTTACATTCATATTAAACATATTTTCACATTAGTGATGTAAGTAAAAATTAAAACCAATAGGAGGAACCATCAGAAAGAGGAAACAAAACTCAACAGAAGAGAAAAAATAGCAATTCAACTTCCATAGTTCTTTCTTTGGATGTGGATAGCATTTTCCATCACAAGACCTCTGGAGATGTCTTAGATCCTTGTATTGCCAAGGAGGGTTAAGTTAATCAATATTAGTCATCACACAACGTGGCTGTTACTGTGTACAATGTTCTCCTGGTTCTGCTCACTTCACTCAACATCAGACCATACAAGTCTTTCCAGGTTTTTCTGAAGTCAGCCTGTTCAGCATTTCTTATAGCACAATAGTATTCCATCACATTCATATACCACAACTTGCTCAGCCATTCCCCAACTGGACTCCAGGCATTTTCACTGGCTATCCCCCATACCTAGAACTCTCTCATTTCCACCTCTTGTGCTACTTGGCTTCCTTTCAAGTGTCAGCTAAAGAAAGGCCCACCTTCTTTCCTACTTAATCTTGGCACCTTCCCTCTGAGACAACCCCCAATCTGTTCCTGCCTGTATCTAGTTTGTTCATAGTTGTTTGCACATTCTCTTCCCCATTAGAATCTGAACTACTCAAGACCAGGGTCATTTTTTTTTTGCCTTTCTTTGCATCCCTAGTGCTTAATATAGTACCTGGTATGTAGTAAGCACTTAAAAAGTGCTTGTTAACTGACTGAATAAAGAGAAAAAGGACACTCTACTTCTCCAGTGATTTAAGTTCTAAGACAATTTCTTTTCATGTAAAATAGGTTTGTCCTTTTTGTTTGTTGTTCATGGCTCATTTCTGCTACTTGTGAGAAAGCAAGGGGATTAGAGTCTTTCACATATTACCCTCAGCACCTACCACAGGGTCTTACATGTACTAGATAATGGACATTTGCTAAAAAACTGAATGAATGAAACCATAATATTTGAATGAATGAATGAAAAATACATTTATTAAGTGCTTACTGCGTCCAAGGCACTGGGATGAAATCTTTGCAATTTAGAAGGGGCAGTAAGAAAACTATAGGCCTGGTAGTAACTACAGAAAACTATCACCCTAGTAGTCTCAATAGCCTGGTTTTCACTAGACCTCTTTGCTCAGGATGTTGTATTATCATCAGCATCCTTGCATGCCTTGGCATGTTCTTGTCAATCAGATATTTTCTTTTAACTTAAGACCAAGTTCCCCTAAATTAGGGACAAAAGCCTGGTGTAGCCATAGAGGCCTCAAATCCTGAGCAGGCTGAATTGTAAAGATAAAGAAACATCCGCTGGGCTTATGGAATTTTTTTTGTTTTGTTTTGTTTTGTAAATCTGTAAATTACAGGCACTGTGCCTCATTTTCCTGATCACTAATTGCAGGCAAAACTTTCTGAGTTTGTAGCAGATGCTTGTAACACCAATGGCTCACTGAGAAGGAAAGGGGGTACTTTAATGTAGTCACTGTGAGAATGGACCATATGCTTTATCACTTGCTGTCACATTAAACTCTCTGCTGAGGACATGCTCACCTCATTCTACACTTTCTAGGCGTATGTTCATGCAAACCCTGGGAGTTCCATGATTTGTGTGTTGGGACAAATCATCTTCTCAAATAATCTTCCTGCACAGTTGTAGGAATGTTCCAAAAAAAAAAAAACAAAATACGGAGCATTAATTTAGGATCATTCACGGGAATTGGTGGGAAAAGCTCAGGGTCATTATGGACCATTACGAAGGTATGACTGTCCACAACAGCAGAACCACTTATCACACTCCTGAAGCATTTTGTGAATAGGAAGATCCATCAGAGATGCTCAGACACTGGCAGAATGAGGAAGGTTGTTAGATCTTAGAGACTGCCATTTGGAGATCAATGAAAGGAACTGGGATTATTCATACTGAAGAAGAGACTTGAGGAAAGGTAGGAATCTAAAGAATATGATATATATCTTCAAGTATTTGTAGGTTGGCATGGGAAAATGGGGTTAGATTTGTTCTCCATCATCGAGGGCAAGTCTTGAAGCAAAGAGTGGAAATTCTAGAGAGGCAGAGTCCCTACCTTGATGTAGGGAAACATTTCTTACTTGTCCCAAAGTGAAATGGACCATTATTGGAAGTAGTGATTTCCCATCACAGTAGGAGTGGGTGTGTGTGTTGGGGGGGGTCCTTTGAGCTGAGGTTAGATAGATATTCAGTTGATTTTCAACATTTGCTTGTTTAACTTTCGTGTCTTCAAGCATTCACATGATTTTATTAGTAGCTTCATATTTACTTCCGTGTTGGCAACTGTGCACAGTTGCATGTGGCTATTCACGATAGAAAAAAAAATGAGAGGCACAATATGTGCAAATTTTTGCTACTAGGAATCTCAAGGTTAAATTTCAACTGGTCTCTGCTGTACTTCCATACTCCAAGACCCTTAAGGATCTCAAATGGTGCATGAAGCAGAAGTCACTGACTGATTATTTCAAGCTGATGGATCTTTCATGGTCCAATACCATCTGCCAGCTGTGAAGGACAGATTCTCAGAGTCTTCAGACAACAGCCACTAACATCCCAGCAATGTTTCCCTTGGTTTTCAGAGGATACCCAAGGTACAGTGGTTAACAGCAGTATAGTATACAGTATAACATTTTGACATAGCCCTCTAATATAGTCAAAGGTAAAATTAAGTTTCAAAAATCTTTTAGTTTTAAGAATTTTATTTGCTATACAGTATTTCTGGTGCTATGGATTTCATGTGTTATAAAAAGTAAATATTTTCTGCAATCAATGTTTTTGTTTTTGAGATGTTAGCACAAATGGTCACAGAATACTAAGGAATTACCAGCAAGAAAATATGTTTTGCATGTTACCAATTTTATTTTTTTGTACTGCATTTTATGGATTTCCTGGTTACTATGCTAGGAAAAAAAGCATATCATCAAAAACTAAATTATTTATTATAAAGAATTGTATGTAGAAAAATATATTTTTAACAATCTCTAACAAAAGATTACAGTTTTTGCTGTTGTGGAAATTTAACCCCCTACTTCCTGCAGGTTCAATGTATCAGCATTTGCATTTTTTTTTACTTTTCTTCCATTTTCTAAGGAACATTACCCCTGTGAAAGTTGAGGATTGACTATATGTTGGGGATCCCACAGAGACAATTACTATCTAGCTATAGTTTGGACTCAGTGCCCTCTGAAATCCTTTCTTTGAGCCTTTGATGAAACAGTAAATAATTGATGATGGTGATGGTGATAATAGTTAACATTTATATAGCCCTTTAAGTTTTTCATGATGTTTTACATTTATAGTGTCCCAAAAGTCTTAGTGCAGTTTAAGCTCTTAAAGCTGGGAAAAAAAAAAAGCACTAAGACTTTTGGGACACCTTACATCATCTTACTTTTGTTTTCCCAACAATACTGGGAAGTAGGTCCTATTATTATCCCCATTTTAGAGATGGGGAAACTGAGGTTGAGGGACTTGCTCAAGGTCACACAACCACTAAGTTTTGATTTGATTTGTATTTAAACTCACATCTTCCTGACTCCAAGTCCAGCATGCTATCTACTACACAACCCAGCTGCCTAGTTTGGGGACAGGTAAAACAACTGAATTGAAAACTAGGAAGAGAAGTTGTCAGTTTGTTTTTTCCCCAGTGATTGTTATCTGCCTGAATTACCCTCTTGATCTGGTCAAGAGGTAGAAGCTTTGGCTCCAAAGGGCCTAAGAAACAAGAATTAAAAAAGGATATCTATAACAGGAAGGAAGGAAAGAATGAAAGAAAGAAAGAAAAAGAAAGAAAGAAAGAAGAAGGGAGGAAGGAAGAAAGAATAAAAGGAAGGAAGGAAGGAAGAGAAGGAAAGAATGGGGGAAGGAAGAAAAAGAAAAAGGAGGGAAGGAATGAAGAAAGAAAGAAAAAAGAAAGAAAGAAAAGAGAGAAAAAAAAGTAAAGAAGCAGAGCCATTACTTTGTTTCTGGAGGGGAAAACATGTATTCTAATCCTTCAAATGAAAAAAAAATTCTTTTAAGGAAATCAGCAGGTAGTTTTGAACATTTTGTAGGAATTTTTTTAAAGTACCTCAGCAGCCAAGGAAGAAATTATAAAAAGGAAAGAAGTGCTATTTGACGAATGATCACAATTAACTAGATGGATATAATGGGAAACCGATGTGAACGTCAAATGTAAAATATCTCATCCTATCAATGCACTTGAATTGCCTGCTGGTTTGCACCTATCCCCTGATGAAATAATTGGATTGGAGGAGAAAACATGAGAGCCATTTTATTATAGCAAAGTCAAGTGAAAGCTAACTTGCCCCTTCCTACAGCAACACCTTTCCTGATCCTCTAGCTATTAGTGCTGTTTCCCTTATCACCACTTCCCTCCTCTGAAATTACTTTGTATTTTCCCCTTATTTATTTTTTTAATTCTTATCTGTGTACATACAGTTGTTTCCCCCAATAGAATGAAGCCTCTTTGAAGACAGGAACAGTTTGATGCTTGCCCTTTCCACACCCCCCGCCCCAGACAGTGTTCTGCTATTTATTGTTTTGAGGAAACCTTAGAGGGAGGGCTGGTAACTTGGCATAGTCTCTGCTAATTTCTGACCATCTCCAGACAGGTACCAGGAGTTCAGGAGATAGACATTTGAGGATAGAAGCTGCCCAGAGATGTTTAGTGTATAGAGGGTTGGACCTGGAAACTGGAAGATCCAAGTTCGATTGTCCCCCCAAAATTTCTAACCATGTGACCCTAGACACATTACTTGACCTTCTGTCTCCCTCAGTTTCCCCCCTTCATAAAACAAGGGTAATAATACCTCACTGGGTTATTGTGAGGCTCAAATGAGATAATATTTGTAAAAGCTGCTTAGCACAGTAGGCACTTAATAAATGAATATTTCTTTTTAAAAATTTTTTATTAATTTATTTTGACTTATCAACAATCCCTTCCATAGGCTTTTGAGTTTTAACTTTTTCTCCCCCCTTCCCCTCCTCCCTCCCCAAGATGGCACATAATCTGATATAGTCTATACATATATATTCCTATTAAACATATTTTCACATTAGTAATATTGTAAGGAAGAATTAGAACCAATAGGAGGAACTACAAGAAAGAGGAAACAAAATAAAACAGAAGGAAAAAAATAGCAAATAGTATGCTTTGATCCGCATTCAAACTCCATGGTTCTTTCTTTGAACGTGGATAGCATTTTCCATCATGAGACCTTTGGAGATGTCTTAGATCCTTGCATTGTTGA
>NW_020954598.1:941375-950821 GCF_900497805.2 Vombatus ursinus | reverse complement strand
AAAGGGCTAAGTCTATCAAAGTTAGTCATCACACAACATGGCTGTTACTATGTACAAATATTCTTCTGGTTCTGCTCACTTCACTCAGCATGAGTCCATACAAGTCTTTCCAGGTTTTTCTGAAGTCTGCCTGCTCATCATTTCTTATAGCACAATAGTGTTCCATTATATTCATATACCACAACTTGTTCAGTCATTCCCCAACTGATGGGTATCCCCTCGATTTTCAATTCTTGGCCACCACAAAAGAGCTGCTATAAATATTTTTGTACATGTTGGTCCTTTTCCCATTTGTATGATCTCTTTGAGATACAGCCCTAGATGTGCTATTGCTAGGGCAAAGGGTATGGACATTTTAATGGCCCTTTGGGCATAGTTCCAAATTATTTTCCAAAATGGTTGGATCATTTCACAATTCCACCAACAATGCATTAGTGTTACAATTTTCCCACATCTTCTTCAGCTCTTATCATTTTCCTGTTTTGTCATGTTGGCCAATCTGATAAGTGTAATGTGGTACCTCAGAGTTGTTTTCATTTTCACTTCTCTAATCAATAGTGATTTAGAGCATTTTTTCATATGACTATAGATTGCTTTAATTTCTTCATCTGAGAACTGCCTGTTCATATTCTTTGACCATTTATCAATTGGGGAATGACTTGTATTCTTATAAATTTGACTTAATTCTCTATATATTTTAGAAATGAGTCCCTTATCAGAGACACTGGTTGTAAGAATTCTCTCCCAGTTTTCTACTTCCCTCCTAATTTTGGTTGCATTGGCTTTGTTTGTACAAAAACTTTTCAATTTAATGTAATCAAAATTATCCATTTTACATTTCATAATGTTCTTTATCTCCTGTTTGGTCATGAATTTTTCTGTTCTCCATAAATCTGACAGGTAAACTATTCCTTGCTCTCCCAGTTTGCTTATAGTATCAGCCTTTATATCTAAATCATGGCCCCCCAGAATTACTAGCCATGTGACCTTAGACATGTTACTTGACCTTCTGTCTCCCTCAGTTTTCCCCCACTCTGTAAAATAAGGATAATAATAATACCTACCTCACCGGGTTATTGTGAAGCTCAAATGAGGTATTTGTAAAAGTTGCTTAGCATGATGGGCACTTACTAAATTAATATTTCTTTCTCTCTGCCCCCCTCCCAATAACTACTGGTGTAGTGAATGGCATGCTGGAACTTAGAAGCCATGGGCTCTAGGCTAATCTTTACCATGTACCTGCTGTGTGATCCCAATATTCCTCAAGTAAGAACCTTTCCAGGGGCCATATTCTAGGATTCTTCAATGACAGTTTCTTACACCTGAAGCCAGTGAAGGTCTCCAGAATTCTCACCTATCTTCCCTGCCTCCATTTCCCAAGGCTCTGCCTATGTTCAAATGCCCTATCTCCCTGGATGAGAGAGAAACTGTCCAAGTGTCCCAATAGGATCAGGGCAGCTAAAGCATCTTCAAGCCCAGATTGGCAATGAGGAGCTGGTAATGTGGAAAAAACACTAACCTTTGAGGGGGGAGATGAGCTCAAATCTTGCTCTGCTACTTTTAACTTGTGTGACCTTGAGTGACAACTTCCCTGGATCTGTTTTCACATCCCTAAAATTATGGGGTTAGATCAGATAACGGGCAGCTGGGTGGCACAATGGATACAACACTGTGCTTGGGTTTAAATCCAGCCTCAGACACTCACTAGCTATGTGACCCTGAGCAAGTCACTTAACTCTATTTGCCTCAGTTTCCTCATCTGTAAAATGAGCTGGAGAAGGAAATGGCAAACCACTCCACTGTATTTGCCAAGAAAACTGAAACCACTGAACCACAACAGAGTAGATAACCTCTGATGTATGTACTAATGTAAACACACATTTTCCCCCCCAAATATAGAATTTTTAAGTTACTCTGGAAGATTATTAAACTTAGCCCTTTCATAGGTAATAGTTTCATACAATGTCAGACTTGTGGGAACATTAAGGGATGATCTAGAAATGACGGATATAAGCAGTTCATAGAAACATTAGAAAATTTGCATGCTGCAGAGTGAAGTCAGCAGAACCAGTGGAATAATGTATACCATCACTATAATAACATAAATGAAAACAATATTCAAAGGCAGTTAAACTCAGATGAATTGCAAAGGTCAACTTTGGAATGGGAGAATAGGTAGTGAAAGAAACTTCCTTCCTCTTGGCAGAGAGGTGGGGATATTAGGGAAGCAAAATGTTGTATATAGGGGCAGCTAGGTGGTGCAGTGGATAGAGCACTGGGCCTGGAGTCAGGAGGACCTGAGTTCAAATCCGACCTCAGACACTTACTAGCTAGCTGTGTGACCCTGGGTGAGACACTTAACCCCATTGCCTCATGAAAATGAATAAATAAATGAATGAATGAATAAATAAATAAATAATGTTGCATATGATCTCAGTTACCGCCATTTTATCATTTGGTTTTGTTTAACTGTTTGGTTTGTTGTTGTTGTTACCAGGGAGGAAGTAGTAGAAAATATATCAAGAAATGACTGTAATATATAAAAAAGCTATAAATAAAATTTTTTTAAAGTATCTTTGCTAAGAAAACCCCAAATGGGGTCATGAAGAGTCAGACATGACTGAAATGACCAAACAAGAAAAAGAGAATTAAAGAGCTTTAAGAATAAGTCACTTTAGTCCGTCCCTTATTTTATAGGAGAAAAAAATGAGGTCATTTCTCAAAGGTAGTGCAGTGATATGAAAAGATAACTGGATTTGGAGTTGGGGAGCCTGGGTTTGAATCCAGACTCTGACTCTAATAAGTTGTATGATAATGGATAAATCCCATCCCCCCATCCCTTTCCAGACTTCAATTTCCTCATCTATTAGGTGAGACAGTTGAGACAGATGACCTCTAATACATCTTCCAGTGCTAAATCCATGATCTCTGAGGTGCTTTGAAATAGCTTTTGAAGTTAATTTCGTAGTCCTGCAAGAAAGGTAGGTTTCCTCCTTTGTTGTCACACCATTTCAAATCAATCACCTATCTTCTCGCACGTTACTTCTCAAGCTTGATGTCACCAGACTGTCTCTGAAATTACTTTTGATAGTTTTGTGAATAAAGTGCCAGGCCTGGAGTGAGGAAGACTCATCTTCCTGAGTTCAAATCTGGCCTGAGACCCTGATCAGCCGTGTGACCCTGGGCAAATCACTTAACCCTGTTTGCCTTGGTTTCCTCATCTGTAAAATGAGCTGGAGAAGGAAATAGCAGACTACTCTGGTATCTTTGCCAAAAAAAAAAACCAAAAAACCAGAGTTTTTTTCACAAAGAGTTGGATATGACTGAACAAGTTCCTAAAAATTCAATCTAACTTCTTACTCTATGGATGCTACCTTTTTAATATGCTGCAAACCCTGAAGACGGTTCCCAAAGAGCAATCCAGAAATGTTCTCACAAAAGTAGCTCCCCTTGACTGCTGGGTGTTGAAGGATGAAAAGGATGTCAGTGGACGGAAATAAGTTGAGTAGATGGAAGAGAGTCCTACAAATAGAGGATGGCATGAGCAAAGGCAAGGATGTGGAGAAGGATAGGATGAATCTGAAAAATGATTAACATAGAAGAAATGCAGCATGAATTATGTGGGAATTAAGACTTGGGATAAATGTTTGACCTCCCAAGGCAACTACACTGAAGTGCACCATACTCATTTCCTTGAATAACTTGTGGTCTGTTTGTGGTGGGGGGAGGACAGTCCTATCACTGTATTGCTACATCTCATATATATCTGTTACTATTTATTCACAAGACTTGAAAATTGAAAAACTAGGTTTCTCCCCACCAGGTAGCTGAGTCAGAAATGGTATGAGCAGTTTAGCAACACTTAGAGACGAAGACTGAAGTGGCAAACGCGCAGAATTTTTGGTGGGGGCTGTGCCAGTTGAATTATTCATCATTTTATTATGCCCTTTTCACAAAATCTATTATAGTGTTCTGATACTTACTAGGATAGGGCAGTATGGAGCTGATCTAATAAATATTAATTATTTATGTAACATTTGTTATTTGGGGAGCACTTTAAACTCATACTTAATATTCCTCTTAATCATTTGGGGAATGTTACTATTATCTTTGATGTTATAAAATAATAATAGTTAATTAGTATAGCTTTTGTGTAACAGTAATGTTAACACATTTATAATGCATTTAAGATTTCCAAAGCACTTTTCTCATAGTAGCCTTGTGAGATATGTTGTTCAAGTATTCCCCATTTTATAAATAAGAACACTGAGGCACTGAGAAGGAAATGATTTGTCCAAGATCACACAGCTAGTAAATGTTAGAGCCAGGACTTGAACCCAGGCCTTCTGACTCCCAACACCAGTATTCTTTCTTTTGTCAAGCAAGACATTAAATGGAGGGCTACAAACTGCTGGTATGAATGTAGGGAAACCAGTTCATAAACTTTGGACAAGAAGTATGAACAACATGTTATAAGCAATGCCATAACTCTAACTCTTAACTACGAAACAGATAGATGGATGAAGTGGGGGCACCATAGCTGAGCACTGGTAAAATGACAAAGGTGGTACAGTAAGTAGAACTTGCATCTAGGAGGATTGAGGGTCGAAGTAAGAAAAAGCTCCCTAACAATTCAAGCTGTCCAAAAGTGTAATGGGCTGACCCAAGAGGTAGTGAGTTCCCCTCACTGGAGGCCCTTAATCAAATGCTTTGTTGGTCAGTAGTTTTTCAGTTGTGTACCACTCTTTATGACCCCATTTGGGTTTTCTTGGCAAAGATACAGGAGTGGCCTGCCATTTCCTTCTCAAGTTCATTTTACTGATGAGGAAACTGAGGCAAGCAGATGACTTGCCCAGGGCCACATAGTCAACAAGTGTCTGAGGCCAGATTTGAACTCAGGAAGACTCTTCCTCACTCCAAGCCCAGCACTTTATCCACTGTGCGACCTAGTTATCCCTACCAATTATGTATTATTACTAATAACTTTATTTCTATCTCCATTAGTAATAGAAAAACTATGGGTTTGGATAGGAACTTAAGTAATCCCTAGATAAGTTAATCAATGGTGGAGAACCTGAGTTAATCAGACCCAAATAAACAAGTAACAAGAATGGGGAAGAAAAGAAGAAAGAGACAGTGGGCCAAAGTGGACCTAGGAAATGCTAATTGAGAGGAGTGGACAGTCAGAGAATGCTAGGTTGAGTACCTATGACTTGGGATCCTGTTCTCTGCCCAAGCTTTGATTCCCAATCAATCAATTAACTAGCCAAAAAATAAAACCACACTAGCAAGTAATGGAATGCATCTTAGAGGTCATGTTGACCAATTCCAATATTTTGCAGAGGAAACTAAAGCTTAGAAAAGGAAAGGATTTATGTAAAGTCACACAGGTCCAGTCGAGAGGCCACCTGGGATTCAGAACCAAATCTATTTCAACTTTAAACTCTGTGCTCTTTCCACTGATAGTAGCACTGAGGCTAAGTAGATTAACAAATTCATGCTATGTTGTAAATGACTAATAATGGCTTAATATGATACTCTGTTCCAAAGAACAGTTGCATTTTGATGGGATTCTCTAATACCATAACCTAAAGGAATGATTTTCTCATGGTGTAGAATAAGGTATAGTGAGAGGACTCTCTCTGGGGGGTATATTTGAGGATCACAGGACAGGCAGGGCCAATGCCCTCCATCTTGTACCACATGGGTGACCATCTCCTTTACCTATAAGAAAAGGTGCCAGAACATTTGGGGACCCCCATTCCTGGTCCTGACCTGTGTAAAATGGCCCTTGAGGCAGACTGAAGTTTTAGCACTGATTGCAGCCACTTCTATATATGGTCCAGAAGGGCATAGGTTGAACTCTCACCCTTGCTGGACCATGTGGTTCTTTCGGCTTTAGATCTGTGATCCTACCCTTGCCAATACAACCACATGCATGGATAGAATTTGACAGCCAAAGATCCTAAGAAGGAATTAATCTATGATTCAATGAAACACAAATGCTAGAATTTTAAGGCTAAAAGGGACCTTAGAAATTGACCTCCCCCTGTCCCATCACCACTTTACAGATTAGGAAACTGAGACCCACAGAAGACAAGTTGATCTTCCCAAGGCTTCACGGTGGGTTAAGGATTCACAGCTGCTAAGGTAGTCTCTGAAGGCATAAGACTGACTATATCACTCTTCTGCCAATTTAGTAACTCCCTATCACATTCTTCTACTTGGCATTTAAGGCTCCGCAGTCTGTCTCCAAACTTCCTTTCCACAGGTATTTCCCATTTTTCTGCAGGCACTCTGTCTTCCAGCTAGATTGGTCTACTTGGGATTCTCCAACCTTCACATTCCATCTCCTTCCTCTATGTATTTGCACAGGTCATCTCCCATTCCTGGAACACATTTTATCCTCACCTCCATCCCTTGAAAATTTTTTCTTTCTTTAAAGTTCAGCTTGTATGCCACCTCCTCACTGAAGCCTTTCCTAAGGTCACTCCCAGCCCTAGTCCCCATTGTTAATATTCTCCCAGCCTCCAATTACCTTGCATTCATTTACCTGTATGTTGTATCTCCCAGTAGAACATGCTTAGTTTGAGGACAGGGTCTATTTCAGTTCTGTTTGGTTATCCACAGAACCTAATACAATGCTTTGTGCATATTAGTTGTTTTATAAATGTTTGTCAAATGATAGCAGTAATAATGCCTTAGGTTCTGTAATGCTCCTCCAAACCTCATTCACTTCCAAGATCCTAATTTGGCACAGCAATCCAAAAGGAGAGCCCAGGAGCTTTGTAATAAAGTCATCAATAGGCAATCATCAAAGCTAGATATTTTTAACTCTTTTAAATTACAATTTAAATTATTTTTTCAATTAACAAGAATTTATTTTATCTTTCCCATCAAGAGGGAAAATAAAATAAAAACCTTTGTAACAAATATGCATAGTCCAGCAAAAAAAAAAATTCCCACATTGACCATGTCCAAAAAGATATGTCCTATTCCATACCCTTAGTCTATCTCCATCACCTCTTAACCAAGAGGTGGGTAGCACTCTTAATCATAGTTGGAAACATAATTGACCAGGTATTGTTCAGAGATCTTAAATCTTTCAAAGTTATTCATGTTTAAAGTGTCATTGTTATGTAAATTGCTCTTTTCATCCTGTCACTCCACACTGTATCAGTTCATGCAAGTCTTCCCAGATTTCTCTGAAACTGTCCCTTTCATCATTTCATAGCACAATAGTTTTCCATTATATTCATATACCATATTTTGTTCTGACTTTCTCCAGTTGATAGGCACCCCATTAGTTTCCAGTTTTTTGCCCCTGCAAAGAAGAGACACGACTGACTCTTTAACTGGTGTAATGGAAAAATCACTGGACAAAAGAGAAAGAAAGAATGGAAGGGAGGAAGGAAGGATGGATGGAAGGAAGGAAGGAAAGAAAGAGGGAAGGAAGGGAATTATGCCAATTATATAAAATTTTATAGCCTAGAATTTTTGCGGGGTTGGGGTCTATCATTCCTTGCCTTGCTGGAAAAATCCACAAAAGCCCCAAGGGCAGGGAATGTGAGGACTGATACAGTGTGATTTGAAAATGGGTGACCTTTTAAAGTTTCCTTCTGCTTCTGTTTATTCACCTGTAAAATGAGAAGAGTTATACTTAGACGCCTCCTAGGGATGTTCTGAGACTTGCTTAATTAATGTTGAAATTGCTTTGACAGATTCAGATGAAAGGAAGGAGCAATAGAACTGCTGGGTGGCTATTTTACTGTTTGTTGTTTCATTTTTTTCCTGCACATTCCCTGTGAGCCGGATGCTCCAGGCACCCTGTGGGTCACATCCCTGATCCCGTGTCGTCTGAAGTCTCTAGGCTTGCTGAGTTGGTTGATTGGCTGAAGGCTTCGTATTTCAGCTTCCAATTATTCTTGGCTTTGCTTCCTTTCCCAACCAAGCTTGGAAGAGGGAGTGGTGGAGGCTCCAGGGAATGTCGTGAGCTCCAAGGGAACAAAAGAAGCCTCCCAATTCAAAGCTGTTGAAGCAGAGGCTTTCAAGTGGGATGCTGGTGGAGGAAGGAGGAGAGTTCGTACTCTCTTCTGGTTCCCTAGCTGTAGGGAATAGAGCCTTCTTCATGACTTACTGTAGTCAAAGGGGTGGCAACTTGACAGAGAAGCACAACAAAGTTTTTGGTTTTTCATCATGAATGTTAAAAATGGAAGTCTTTTATGAGCTGATCTCATTTAGGTACATAGAATCCTAAACGTAGAGTTGTAAGAGACCTCAGATCCTCTGATTCCAAAGGAGCCCGCCCTCTTTCCATTGCATCATGTTATCTATTAATTAATTAACTAGTTAATAAATTTATCTGTCAATGTATTTACCTCTGGTTTGTGAATTTAAAGAATGCCAACAACAAGAATGTTTTCATATACAAAGTAGAATAGGGAAAAAAAGGGGTTATATGTGGAACCATGACTCCCTCTTATTTATGGCTTGCTTTTTAGAAGTATATCATAAATTTAATGTATTACTTTCAAAGCTATCCTGCCTGTGATTCCTTCTGAACTTCAAGACAGGCATTTGTTGGCATTTTGTTGATATGAAGCTAGTTTGACTCTGAGCACACAGGAAAGGGCTTCCTTGACTAGGATAGCATGTTTGCCTGTATTAAATAAAGGCCATTGTCTACCATAGGACAGATGGTAGAGGAAGAGATGCTGAGCTCCCAGATTAGAGTCTTTGGTTTGGCAAGAAAATATATGAAATTTCTTGGGCAACAAGGGGGAAATGTTATGTATTTTTTAAAATCTTATCCCCAAGTCTGAACCAAACTTTGCCTCAAAATTTGGTCCATCCCCTAATTCGATGTATGGTGATGTATATATGGCTGTATGGAGACATTTCTGATTATTCTTCATTATTGATAGGACTCATCCTACCTCCCAAGGTTGTTGTGAAGATCAATACAATAATATGTAGCTAGCTATATAAATGCTAGCTATTATCATATGCTGTACCACACAGGTAATGGAATTATTGTGGAGTCATTTCAGGTCATGTCCAACTCTTTGTGCCCCATTTGGGATTTTCTTGCATCACTCTCATTTCTCTTCCCAGTTTTTCCTCTACTTCTCTTACTTGCTTTTCAAAATCCTTTTCAAGCTCTTCCATGGCCTGGGACTGATTCATATTTTTCTTGGAGGCTTTGGATGTAGGAGCTTTGACTTTGTTGTCTTCTTCTGGTTATATGTTTTGATCTTCTTTGTCACCAAAGAAATATTCCATGGTCTGACTTTTTTTTTGCACAGTTTGCTCATGTTCCTAGCCAATTACTAGAGTTATAAGCTCTTTGTTAAGGTAGGGTTCTGCTTCCAGTGTGGAGAATGTACTGTCTCAAGCTTTGAGGGTTTTGTGCAACTGTTTTCAGAGATACTTCTAGGGACCTGTAA
>NW_020954598.1:910550-941235 GCF_900497805.2 Vombatus ursinus | reverse complement strand
AATCCATGCATGGGCAAAGCAAGAGATTCCTGCCTCAGCACTGGTAAAGAGCTCCCTGTAATCCCTCTCTTATCAGTCACTTGACTCCCTTTCTGTCTGTGGGCCAGTAGCTCTGGTAGCAGCCACCACCTTGGTGCTGCTCAGGGACTGGGGCTAGGACCGAGTTTCTCTCTCATCTCAGTCATAGACCTTTCCTACTGACCTTCTAAGTTGTCTTTGGCCTTTGTGGGTTGAGAAGTCTGGAAACCACCACAGCTGCCAGTGAGTCAGTCCTCTGAGGCCTGCTCCAGGTTCACTGAGGCCTGGTCTTTGCCTGTGCACCCATGCTGAACTGTGTTCCTCTCCCAGCCCAGCACAATAGACCTTTCCAATCAACCATCGAGGTTTTCTTAGGCTGGAGATTTGTTTCACTCTGTCTTTTTGTGGTTTCTGCTGCTCTAGAATTTGTTTAGAGCCATTTTTTACAGGTGTTTGGACGGCTTTGGGAGAGAGCTCAAGCAAGTCACTGCTTTCATTCCGTCATCTTGGCTCTGCCCCCCATTTGGGGTTTTCTTGGCACAGATAATAGAGTGGTTTGCCATTTCCTTCTTCACCTCATTTTACAGATGAGGAAACTGAGGCAACACGGTTAAGTGACTTGCCCAAGGTCACGCAACTATTAAGTGTCTGAGATTGGATTTGAACTTGAGAAGATGAGTCTTCCTGACTCCAGGTCTAGTGTTATATCTTCATGTAATTACTGGGATAACTCAGGCTCATAAATATTAGAAGGAAAAGCAGAGTTTAAGGGATGGAGGATAGGGTTTGGCCTGGGGTGGAGGGAGAAGACCAAAGGAGGTACCAAAATTCTTCAGATTGGCTTTCTCATGCCAATTAGTTGTGGTTTTCAACCTCCTGTGTCCCAGTTCTTTGGGAAAATAATGCACTTGGGAAATCACAGTGGACAAAACATTGGTTTTAGAGTCAGAGAATTTGTGTGCAAATCACAGCTTTATCACTTCCTACTTCTGCGACCTTCAGCAAGTTCCTGAACCTCTCTGAGCCTCAGTTTCTTTGTAAAAGGAGGGAGCTAGATTAGATGACTTATAGGCTCTCCATCTATGATCCTTTGATCAGATACATAGTGTATGACTATGGCTTGCAAATTGGGAAAGGCTGGATAATCCTGTGGAGATGACTTATACTAAAAAGTGGTAAATATGCCACTCCTGGGAATCTCCTAGGAAATATGCTCACTCAGTGGAATGAGGCTTGTACACATAGGAATGAAGGCCCCAGAAGGATCTCTTTTTGTGGTTGGTATCCATTCTCTGGTTTTTTGCAACTCATTTTACTACTTATTTATTCCAAATTCAAAGCCTAAAGTCAAAGCACTGCCAGATAAGTGGGTCTGTGCATTGGCCATTTTGTCCCCCACACTCAAACACTTGCTTCTAACATAGTCCCAATAGAATGTTCTAATATGGTTGACTATGCAATGATATTTCCAGATATTCTCTTAAAAGAACCAAGCTGGTGTGGCAAGAATGGGAGAAAACATGGTTACTTCCAAGAAGTATGGCTGGTTGTGCTATGTGTTGTGGTGACATGCTTTAAATGATTCCAAATTGAATTTGTTTAGTCATGAAACATTTTTGAGAAAAATCTGGTAAAGCCAAGTACCGATAATAAATGCTAAATCCATAATGCCTTCTCTCACCATTTGAATCCAAAGAGATTGCTACGAGGAGACTGGGCTGGGAATCAAGGTATTAAAGTTTTGCTTCTAAATCCATCACTTATTAGCTGAATGACCTTAAGGAAGTCACTTCACCATTTCTGCCTCAGTTCTGTGATCTGTGAAATGATTATAATAGGATCATTGATTTAGAGTGATATCTGGTTCAACCCCCTTATTTAACACACGAGGAAATAGGCCCAGAGAAGTTAAGTAAGTTGCCGAAGGCCATTTTTGTAAGCGTCAGAGGTGATATTGAAATCTCTGGCTTTTGACTCCCAATCTTCATCTGTAAAATCAGGTGGCTGAGCTCCATGGCCTCTTCTAGTGCTAAATCTATGGTACTATAATGAAATCCGGCATTCTTTTCTCTGTACTCTGTGGTCTAGCTCCCTCTGTTTTACAGATGAAGATACCGAGGCTCGGTGAGCTCAAGTGACTTTCCTCAGATCACACAAGTAGCTGAACAGGATGTGAGCCCAGGTTGACTCCTAATTCAACATCCTTTCCACAGGACCACCCACCTAGCTTACCAGACAGGGCTATTACAAAAAGCAAATGAGCTTATGCATGTGAGAGAGCTGTATAAGCTGCAAAATGCTAGAAAATCTGAGATATTAATATTATTATAGCACTTTTAATCAGCAATGCACAATTTAACACTTCATTACATGCTATCTTCTTTTCCAGCTGCTTCCTGGATGTGAGTTTTGCTTTCCCAAACAAGAAGGTTAAACTTCCCAAGTGCAGGAAACATATGACAGTGGCAATAAATATTTATTGATTGCTTCTACTCAACAGCCATGCAACCTTGGGCAAGTCAGTCTCTCTGAGGCACAGTTTCCTGTGTCATTTTTATCCTCTGTTTTTCTTTTTTTTTTCTCCTCTTCTACACTATCCTTGTTGCTAAGGCTGTTTGAGGCTGTTTAATCCAGCCTCTCCACTTCAGATCAGCTTATCCCCAGATCTCTTAAGCTCTTCTCTGAACATATATAGTTTTTCTGTTATTAGCCACAATAATAATGCTAATAATAATAACAAACAAATAAACAAACTAGTGAGAGGTAATGGGATTATTGATTGATGTAATGCTGGAAGGGTCCCTAGAGGTCATTTGTCCAGGAGTTCTCTTTCATGTCATGGACCCCTTTGGCAGTCTGACGAAACCTATTCTTTCCTTCTGAGAACAATGTCCTTAAAAGCATAAAATAAAATACATAGGACTACAAAAAAAGTTGTGAAATAAAGATGTAATTTTTTTCTCCCCTTGAAGTTCATGGACCCACTAAAATCTCTCTGTGAGCACCTTGGGGGTCTAAGAATCTCAGGCTAACAAGACCTGATCTAGGCCAGCTCCCTGATTTTATAGATCATAGGATGGTTGATCTAGTAGTAGAAAGTACCTCAGAAGCCATCTAGTCTGACACCCTCATTTTAAAGATGATGAAAATTAGGGCACAGGGAGAATAAGTATCTTCCTTTCCTAACTTATATTTGTATAGAATTTATTTTTATTTTGTCTTTATTTATTCTGTATATATTTATATCTATACCATTTGTCTCCCCCTGTAGAATAGAAGCTCCACAAGATTGGGACTCTGATTGTATCCTCAGTGCCTAGTATATAGTAGGTGCTTAATAAATTTGTTGATGGATTGCTTGTTTGATTAAGTGACTTCCCCAAGGTCACCTAGGTACTGCAGCAAGTAGTTGAGCCAGAATTTGAATCTAAGACCACTGACTACCTCCAGTTGACTTTCCGCTATATGCTACTATCAGAAGCATTGCCTTTCTCACTGGACTGTTATAAAGTTCAGTTTTGACCACATATATGGCAGTTCTTTGTAGTGGCAAACCAACATATAAGCATAGGTTCTATTACCATTCATCTAATCAACAGATACTAATTGAGTGCCTTCTAAGTATAAGGCAAAGTGCTAGACTAATTCTGACCTATGAAGTCATTCAAAATAAAAATGGAAAGCAAAATCCTGGTGGTGTTGGCCTTTAAATTCTTGAATGGGTCTAAAGGCACTTTTTGGAACCCTTGTAAAACTGTTGTGAGTGGGACATCACAGATGGCCAGGCAGCTCCCTGCAGAAACCTGGGAATTTGACATTGTTCCCACTCATGTTCATGGAGCACAGACCTCCAGGCAATTATTTCAGATGCAAACTGATTGTTCTTAGATAATTTAATTGGTGTGTCATTCCTGATTTTATTAGGCACTAAGCATACAGCCCTCAGGTCTTCTGGGAATGGTCATGTGTCAGCTTCGTTATTCTTGAGTTGAAAAGGTTTGAATGCTTTTGCGTTCTTTTATATCTTAAAGTTATTGGGTATTTAAAAAGAAATCATCAGCTGGCTCCATGGACTGTTTTGGGTGTACATGTGGGCATCAGTGTTCATCTTTCTAAGCTACCTAAATAATGAGGTCGACATAACACAGAATGGCTTTAGAAGGAGCGGTGGAGATAAGACGTGTCAAAAACCACTTTTCACTTGCCGGATGAGAAACACATTTTGACACAGAAGTCAGCAATTTGAACAGCTCAGGCCCTGCCATAGCTACTCAGCCTCCTGTTATTGTCTGAGAGAGGTTGGAATCTTTGTGGAAGTTTCATGCTGGAGACCACAAACACCTCCACTCATGAAGCATCTGTTGACTTCTGATCCAACCCAAGGTTGGGTCTGTCGTGGCCACTTCCCTGTGTGCTTAGTGCTTATAGGAGAGGGCTTTTCATACATGGCTGTATTCATCCCATTCTTTGGAATAGGATGGGGAAGTGTGGCCTTGGTCTTAACTGACTGAAAGATTAATTTCACTTAGGTGTAGACAACCTTGGCCTCCAAGGCTGAGAGAGGCAGTTTAGTATAACGGAAAGAGTCAGATGTGGAATGAGATAACCCTGGGGTGACGGGAGAAGGGCAAAGCCAGGAGTGGAATCCAGTTGTCCATGACTCCTACCACAGAATTCCCAAGCTCCTCCCATTTCCTATTCATGAGCTTCAGTTTCTCCTCCTGTGGATACAATATGGCACAGTGGAAAAAGCTCGAGAATCCTGGGAGCCAAATTCCAGCTCCTAGCTCAAGTACCACCTTCCATGTAAAGCCCATTCCTGACCCCCTAAACCTCCCAATGGCTAGTGCCCTCTCACCCTAACTAATTTGTTTTATTCTCTTTCTACTTATTCTGTGCATACTTATCCAACTACTTGGTATCTTGTTCATTAGGTTATAAGTTCATTGAGAGCAAGGATTGTTTTATTATTTTTCAAATTTACTTTCCCAACCCCTTGCACAATGCCTGACATATTTTAAGTGCCTAGGTTATTACCTGTGTGATCTTAGTTTTACCCACATGTAAAATGGGGGCAAGGTCAGACAAACTTATCTCTGAGATCCCTTTCAGCCTGAAATCTATGATCTTAAGACTAAATAATGTCTGAAAATCCCTTCCAGCTCCAGATCTGATATCCTGTGATTAATAATCTCCCTTCTAGCTCTAACATTCCATATTTCTTTCAGTTCCTAGTCTACCATTGATGAGCTAGGTGACTGTAATCAAATCATTTCACACACACCCTCCAAGACCCAGTTTTTTTATCTGTAAATGGGGATGATGATATTTATAGCATAGAATAATGGAAAGGTACTAGGCTTAGAGTCAGGAAGACTCAGTTTAAAACCTGCCTGTGATAGTTACTAGCTATGTGACCCTGGGCAAGTCTTTTAATTTCTCTTGGCATCCGTTTTCTTATCTGTAAAATGGGCATAATAAAAACACCTTCTTCATAGGGTAATTGTGAAGCTCAATAATAATAGCTAACATTTATATAGAGCTTTAATGTTTACAAAGTGCTTTACATGTATTATCTCATTTAATCCTCCTAATAATCCTGTGACCCCAGTTTACAAATGAGAACACTAAGGCTCAGAGATGGGAAGTTACTGACCTTGGGTCACACAGCTAATAAGTGTCTAAACTCGGGACTTCCTGCCTCCAACCCCAGTGCTCCAGATCCCCTGAGTTACCTAGCTACTTTTCAAAAACTTGATGTATGTAAGGGACCTTACAATTCTTATGTTGTTGTTCAGTTGTTATTCAGTCCTGTTCAACTCTGTGACCCTATGTGGGGTTTTCTTGGCAAAGATACTGACGTGGTTGCCATTTCCTTCTCCAGCTCATTTACAGATGAGGAAACTGAGGCAAACAGGGTTAAGTGACCTACCAAGGGTCCACACAGCTCGTAAGTGTCTGAGGCCTGATTTGAACTCAGGAAGATGAGTCTTCCTGACTTCCAGATTCTATCCACTGTACCACCTAGCTGCCCCTTTGCAATTCTTAACTTACAATTCTTAAAATGCTATGTAAATGTGCAATATTAGCAGGGGTGTGCTGGAGCCAGCTCCAACTGGTGGAGCTGAATGTTAGGTTGTCAGTGTGAGCATTTATCCCTCAGAAATGAGCTAATGCCAAAATCGGGGCTTGATTGATTGCTTTGTTGATGGTCCAAATTTTCAAAAGTGATGGAGGAAATGTTAGTAATGCATAGATTAAACTGAAAAGTGTGTCCTGTGCACAGTTGGGTTCCCTCCCCCACCCGGAGAAATAGTTGTGAAACATTTATCCTGCTCCTGAGCATTCATGTTATTAACCACCTTGTAGAGCACTTGGCAGGCTCAAATGAGATAGTATGTGTCAAACATTTTGTAACCACTTAGGGAAATGTCAGTTATTATCCTATCCTATGCTTGCATTTTGTGGTTGGTGAGGACGGGGTGAGCAGGTCCTCTGGTCCTGCAGAATGCTCCTGAGGCTTGGTAGATCACTCCAAGAGAAACCTTCTGGGACTATTCATGGATAAAACTCACCTGCTTTTCAAGGAACAGAAGGAACAGAAGGCAAGGAAGGTTTATTGCCCAATAGCAGGACCCTTTGCTGATCTTGGTGACTGCTGGCAGGGCTGGGTTTGTAGGGAGTGAAGAAGGATGTCCTAAGTGGTGCAGCTGTCTATTTCCTCCACTGACCCCCCCTTATACTTTCTCCCTTTCTCCGTGGAGGAGAGTAGCTGTTAAGCATCAATCTGTCATGGCCCACGCTAATAAAATCCATCATCAAGACAGCACTCTTGCCAGCCTGCTCCTTGGCTGTGGCCCTACTGAATACTAATAGCTCCCACTTCTATAGCTCTTTACCATTTACAAAACACTTGCCTTCCGTCACATTGACCCAGCGTGGTAGGTTGTGCAAGTTTTATTATCCCCATTTCACAGACGAGGAAGCAGTACTCCAAGAGGTTAAGTGATTTGTCCAAGGTCACACAGGCCCAGGTCATTGGATTCCAAAAGCCACGGCTCTTTCTCCTATCGCACAACACCTGTCCAAAAACTTAGGGACTGTCCAAAGCTTATCACTTGGCTGGGCACGGGCTGGTGTGAGCTGTTCTGCAGCACAGCCTGGGATTCAATCACATGGATTGATGTGGTTTAATATATTATGGAGTGGGGGAGTGGCATGGGATTTATTAATATTACTTTATGAGAATAATAGAAACAGTTACAGAAAGTTAGCAGGTCATAGAGGATAGAGTTCTAGTTTCAGAGTCAGGAAGACCTGTATTCAAGCCTTGCTTCTTATATGTACTGTTGCTATCATCCCCGGGGCAAATCATTTAAGGTCTCAGTGCCCTGGGCTACTCGATAAACCTAGGAATTGCAGAGAAGGTGCATTGTTTGAGAGACTTTCTTCATCTGGGATTTCCATGAAACAATGAAATCATAAACCTGGTTCCAAAATTATAATTGTTTATAATCACAATAATATATTCATGTATATGGCTTTATACTTTCAAAAGAGCTTGCACACATGTTTTATCATGTGAGCCTTATAACAGCCACTTGAGGTAGTTAAGTTAGGGATTAAGAGCCCCTTTTGACATACGAGGAAACTGAATCAATACAAGATATCTGGGGGGGAAATTATATGATAATAATATCTATCATTTATATAATGCATAGTATATGCCAGGTACTTTATAAATATCATCTCATTTTATCCTTACAACCATCCTGGAGGTAATTGCTGTTATTTCCCTATTTTTTACATGGGGAAACTGGGGAAAGACAGAGGTTAAATGACTTGCCCAAGGACATACAGCTATTAGGTGTCTGAGGCTGGATTTGAACATTGGTCTTCTGAGTCCAGATCCAGCACTCTACCCATTCTCTGAAGAACTTTGAAATCTATTGTGAGACATGGGTGACACTGGCACAGGAACACCCAGCCTGGTATCCCTTCATCAAAGAAGGCACCGTGCTTTATGAGCAAAGCAGAATTACAGTAACTCAAAAGAAACATGAGATGGGCAAATTTAGAGACATTTTTACTCCAAATCTCCATGTGGATTATTTATGCCTGAACTGTGGTAGAACCTTCCAAGCTCATATTGGTCTGATCAGCCACAATCGACACACTGCACATTGACCCCTATCTAATGATGTCATTTTGATCCTTTTCAAGTATAAAGCACAACAACCAACCGTTGTATCACCTAGCTGCCTATAACAAACGTGTTTTGAGACTCTTCCCAACTAAGACAGTATGCTGAAAAGATGCTGATCAACCAATTAATAGAATAAAAAACAGAAACAAAAACACAGAATTGTATAATTGGAAGAAAATTCTTCCCTAGGGTGTACCTAAATCTATCTTCTAGTAACTTCTGCGCATTGGTCTTTGTTCTGACCTCAGGAGCAATATAGAACAACTCTGTTCCCTTTGCCACATGACAGGGATTCAGATATTTTAAAGATGCCAGTTACCTCCTCCCTTCGGCCTTCTTTTCTCCAGGTTAAATGATACCAGTTTGTAGGAATACTTTCACAGGAACAAGCGAAAATAAAGTGTTAGTTGATGTTCCTGGACCTTCTGGTCTTAACTCTTCTGCAATGTGCTGTATTTTCTGAAGCTCACTCTATTCTGACTGGCCTCCTCTGGACACACTTCAACAAGTCTAACTCTTTCTCAAAATGTGGTGCCCAGAGTTGGATATGGTGCTCCAGCTATGATCTGACCAGTGTGAAGGAGGATAGAATGCTTGCCTTCCTTGATCTAGACACCATGCTTTATGATGAGTCGTGATTGAGTGACTGACTCTAGGGTTAAAAGAGGGGAAATTTAACAGACTTGAGAGAAACAAGACTCTTCTCAAGGAATGCCGTCCCCTTACCCCCATTACTCCCTCTGCCTGGTTCTTCTCCTCAGGACTCATGGGGGCTCCAACAGATGGGATCCTGTTGGATACACTGTTACCCATAGCTGTCACATACTCCCTGAGCTTGGGTAAGTCACTGCAGGATTTTCAAGGACAGTGGTGCCTAAGATTTCCACAATTCAGTCCTTTCAACTAGGCTTCCAAACCTGACTAGAAAACAATCCCCAGAAATCTTCCAGTTGCAGAGATCCATGAAGTAGGGCATTTTTTCAATGTTCTCCCAGCATCCTATTCCTGCTTCCCCAAAATAACAACCTCCTCCTCTGTTTCTCCTGCTTCCTATCCCACCAGACTCAGAGGCAACCAGACTTTCTGCCAATGGCAGACAAATATTCCCACGAAAAAGTGGGATAGAAAGAATGGGTGGCAGATACATACATGTGCTTTCCATACCTTTTAAATTGTCTACTTAATTCCTTTTAATTCTCCCTTGTGGTTTTTAAAAACCCTGGGCCAGAGGGTCCGAATCACACTTCTAGTTTCTCCAGGTTTACCTGAAGTGATGTTGGCTTCACCCTATAGCATCAGAAACCTTGAGTTCCTAGGGAAGAGAATAAGGCTTTTGTTTTTCAAAAATCTTTCTTTTCCTTGTTCTAATGAAGCAAGATAAGTAAGAGCCCAGTCTTGTGGAGGAAACCAGTGTTAGCACCTCTTCCTGGGGGGCAGGGAGGGTAAGGGTGGAGTCTATAGGCTGTCCAAAGTTGATTCCATTAACATAGTCTGTTGAATATGAGAGAGGAAGGAAGGAAGGAAGGAAGGAAAAGAAGGAAGAGAAAGAAGAAGGAAGGAAGGAAGAGAAGAAGGGAGAAAGGGAGGGAGGGAGAGAGGAAGGGAGAAAGGGAGGGAGGGAGAGAGGAAGGGAGGGAGGGAGAGAGGAAGGGAGGGAGGGAGGAATGAAGGAAGGAAAGGAGGGAGGGAAGGAAGGAGGGAATGAGGCTAAAATTAGGCAGGTGGGATTTCTGTCCATGAGCTTCCTTTTGGATGGATGCTTGCAAGATTATTTCTAGACCTTCACTTGCAACTCAGCTCTGCCACTAATTTTGACTGTGGGAACCCAGGTCTCTTGGTTACCAGGGCCCTGGTGGAATTCACTGAGCAAATGGAAACAGAATAATGGGAACAGGGAATAAATTACAATTCCAGGCTGCCTCTCTACCTCTTTTCCCTAGAGCTGCCATTAATATGCACCCAATGAAGACTCTTTATCACGGGTTGAGGATGTGGAGAACATATGAGGATATCAATGCAAAAAGCTTCCTAGTAAAGTAAGATACCCAGAATTTCATATTTTAGTCACAGTGATGACAAGTAAGGCAGCAGGCAGTCTGCAGTCTGTCTCTCCATTATTTTTTCCCCCGTCATCAGCAAACCTCGGCCTTCAGTGACTGGTATCTCCTTCAAATTCCATGCCACCATCACTTTTCCTTGTGAGAAGACCACATGGCTTCCTTCACCTTACTTTTTTGCCTATTCCAACAGCACAGCAACTTCTTAGGTATTTAAAGGGGATTTAGTATGAAACACTATAGAGGAACATACGTAGAAGTAGATGGGCATTATATGAACAGATCACAATTTGTAAAGGTTATTCAAGTTTAATCCTGATCCCCCACCAGTTATAAGGCACATACCACTCTTTTTAGTTCTCTCCTGCCTGTTTCTTTTTCCAGGTCTGAGCCTTGATTTTTTTTTTAATAGTTTATTTATTTTTAGTTTTCAACATTCACTTCCATAAGATTTTGAGTTTTAAATTTTCTCCCCCTCCCTCTCTTCCCTCCTCCCCAAGATGGTGTGCAATCTGATATAGACTCTACTTATACATTCGTATTAAGCATATTTTCACATGAGTCATGATGTAAAGAAGAATTAGAACTAATAAGAAGAACCACGAGAAAGAAGAAACAAAACAAAACAACAAAAGAAAAAGAGAACAAATAGTGTGCTTCCATCTGCATCCAGACTCCATGGTTCTTTTTCTGGATGTGAGTAGCATTTTCTATCCTAAGTCTTTTGAAGTAGTCTTAGATTCTTGCTGAGAAGAGCTGAATCTATCAAAGTCAGTCATTGAACAATGTGGCTATTACCATGTACAGGGTTCTTCTGGTTCTTGAGCCTTGATTTTTAAAAACTTAAAATGTATAATCTTAATAACTATCAAGAAAACAAATACACTATAAAATAAGGAGTAAAATCCTATGTAATACATATAGCAGTAACCAGGTGGAAATGAATGAACTAGCAATAAATGAACTTAAAATGCTATTTGGTTCTATGTTCCATTCCTGGTCTGTCTGGAGTTTAGCTGACCCTTATTTTCCTTTCTTCCTTCCTTCCTTTTTACCTTCTTGCTTCTTTCTCTCCCTCTTTCCTTCCATTCTTCCTTCTTTCTTTCACTCCTTCCTTCTTTCCTTTCCTCTTTCCTTCCTCTCTTCCCTCCCTCCTTCCTCTTTCTTCACCCTCCTTCCTCTCTTCCTCCCTCCTTCTTTCCTTCCTTCCTTCATTCTTTTCTTCTATCACTAAAAACTCAACTTATATTACTTTGTAAAAAGCCATTTCATATTTCCTTTTATGCTTTTTTTTATTTATCCTTTATGGTAGCATCATAATATTCCATTACACTGATAGATCATACTTTATATAGACATTTTCAGTTGTTGGACGTATAAGTCTTCTGGAGAAAAATTTGGGATACTCTTGACAAGAATGGGCAGCATCAAACAATGGTCTCTATTTTGGGGAAAAGGATGGGATCCTGAAAAGTGTCATGGAAGTGGTGGTGGCAGCAGCAGTGGTGAGACCAGGACCTGCTGGCCAAAGAGACTACAGATTACTACTCTGGTTTCTGGTTCAAGAAGCAATTTCCTTGCTATTACAAATAGAACAGCTATGAATATTTTGGGGCAGATATGTCATTTTTTAAATTTTATGATGTTTTGGGGACAAAAATCCTAGCAAAAGGATTACTGCATTGAAAGGTATGATCAGTTTGGTGACTCATTGCATATTTAGGACTTGATTTTAGCTCATTTCTAGTTCTATGTGATAGATTTGGCTAACCCCAGCTGACCTCAGCCTTCTAGAACTTAGCTTACTTAATTCACCATATAACCCATGGGAGTCTATCCTATTCAAATCATAGGGAATGAGGAAAGGACTGCAAGATTATAGAAGGGTGAATATAGTCTTGATTTTCAAAAAAGGAAGGAGAGTAGAATGTGCAAACTATGGGTTAGTGAGCTTGACTTTTATCATTAAAGGGTTGGTTCAAGGACTTCTAGAAAAGGAAGTAGTAACCACATAGATCCAGCAGGACTTCATCAAAAACAGATCATGCCAGGTAATCTCATTTCCTTGTTTGATAGGGTTATTAACAGATAGATCAGGGACATGTTATAGATATGTTTTGCTTATATTTAATTTTCTTTATTTCAATTTTCTTTTTATAAAAGAGTTTTATCAGAACTTTAAAAAAAATTACAATTTAAAAAAAATGTTTCCCAGTACTCTACCTTTTCCCATCTCATGCTGGTTGCATTCTGCTACTGGAGTCCCCTACCTCTTTACTAAGCAGAAAGAAGTGTGTTTCATCATCTATCCATTAGGACCAAGATTGGTACTTGCATCTTGAAGTCCTTGTAAAGGCATTAGAAGGCATGATTGTCAAAATTACTGATGACACAAAAGTAGGAGTGATAACTAACATATTGGATGACAGAGTCAAAATCCAAAAAGGTCTTACCAGGTTAGATCATTGACTAAATCTAATAAGATGAAATTTAATTGGAATAAATATAAAATTTGATGGTTGGATTTAAAAAAATCAGTTTTACAAATACAAGATGGGAGGGATTTATAACTAGACAACTAGCCATTTGAAAAAGATCTGAGGGTTTTTAGCAGATTGTATTCTTAATATGAAGCTACTGCATGATATATCTGGCTACTTTTAGCTAATCTGGAGGCTATATTCCCTTCTGTTATTAGTGTCTTTTGTATTGGCTTTCCTGCTTCCACTCAAGGCATTTAACTGAGTTTTCTTCCTCCTGAGACCTTTGCTAATTTTGGTCTTTTTTATTTTTTTTTTCTGGTTTTTTGTTCATTTGTTTGTTTCTTTGTTTTGCTATTGCTCACTTTCTAACTCCTTTGATTTCAGTTTCCCTTGGGGCTAGACCTTAAAGCTATTTTAGCTTCCTCCCATGCTGAACAATTTACATTTCACTGATTTCAGTCTCTGCCTCACGTGATTTCTGGGGTGACAGAACTGGCCCAGCAGGAAGCTGGACTCTTTCCCTCAGGCTCAGTGGAGTGCCACACAGCCCCTCCCCTACCCCACATGTCATGCCACCATTGCCTCTGATCCTCATTTCTGTGACTTAGCTCACTGTTGCATCATGGAGCACTGCTGTGCTGCTTGTCCCAGACAGACAAATCTTTTGGTTTTCCCTGGATATAGAAGGAGGGAGTGGTAGAGTTGTGTTATTTTGCAAGCTCAGGGGTTGGCTTGTGTAAACCTGTCAGTGAGGGAGTTAGGGGTTAGGGATTAGCCTTTTCTGCTATTAGTTAATTGAATTATTATCTTATTTGGGTCCTTGGTGTCTTAGGTCTTGAAGATAGCTGAAATTGCTTTATCTCTTGTGTTCCTATTTTGGAGATGTTTGAGAGATCATGAAAATTGGAGAATATGTCTAGTCCTCCATTTAGTTGGTCATATGACTCAGAAGTCATCAGCCGTATGATATGACAGACAAGAAATCTAGTACAATATTTGCCAAGAAAACCCTAAATGGGGTCACAAAGAGTAGGACACAACTGAAAATGGCTGAACAACAAAAGTGTGCTAAGTTCTGGAGATACAAAAAAAAAAAGACAGCCCCTAGTGTCATGGAGATCACAGGCTAGGGGAGAGGCAACATTCAAATAACTAACTGTACAAACAAGGTATGTATAGGATAAATTGATGTGACTTAACAGAGGGAAGGCATTAGAATTAAGAGGAATCTGGAAAGGTTTCCTTTGTAATCTTGTGATTTTGTTTTATTTATTCAGAAGTATTATTCTGAGAAGTGGCTCATAGGCTTTACCAGACTACCCAAGGGGACCAGGACACAACAAAAATGGTTACAGACCCTCGAATTTAGAGCCATGCCATACTAGAGTGGGCTTCCTCAGAAGGCAGTGAGGCTACCCTTGATCCTCAAAGAAAGACTAGATGACCATTTGTCCACCTTCTTGTAGAGAGGATTCTTTTGTACTAGATAGCCACTGGGTCCCCTTCCCATTTGGTGATTCTATGAATTTGTGACTAAAGTTGCCTTTTCTGTGTATAGTATGTAAGTGGGGACCCATGAGACCTGGACAACCAGGGCATCCTCATTTTATGGCTAATCCCCCCGGAGAAACTTGCTTTCTGAAGATAAATAGCAGAACTCATAGGAAGAAAAATGTAGATTGGACTTTCCAAACTGTGTATGTGATTTTGTGGTTGTGTACAGGGAATTATTGAGGACCATTGAATCTGAGTGCCATCACCATCTGGCAATTGACCAGATGAAAATTTGCATTGTGGGAGTCCATCAGCTGTCTATTGTTGAAACCAATTCTAGCTTCAAGGTTATCTTTGCTATAGAAAGCTGAAGAGCTGGATTTCTGCCTGGGAGTAGTTGTGTGTGTGTGTGTGTGTGTGTGTGTGTGTGTGTGTGTGTGTGTTGGCAAATATATTACCTGCTATGGTTAATTTCAGCTTACTACTAGGACTATAAAATATGAAATCCACATAATTTTCCTTGCTTAGCTTCTATGTTTATCTCTGTGGAGGTGCTCCTTTACTTGACTTTAGAGAAATTGTAGCATGTCAGTGCTTGATTAAAATAATGCATATGTCCTGGTGGGGAGGAGGGTGTTGAACTGAACAATATGCGGTAGATACCACTTTCTTTTCAGGGCAATAAACATAATGGGACATGGAAAGATTTTTCTGATATACTGAGCCAGGTCCTGTACAAAGTATTATAGGCAAAGCAAAGTCAAATAAAAAATGGTTTCTACCCTCAAAAAGCTAACAATTTGATTGGGCAGATAGGACATAAACACATTCAGTTAAAAATAATATAAGAAATATAGCTTACATAATTATTAATTGTGAAATTATTAATAGCTGAAATTTATGTACTGTTTTAAAGGTTCTAAAGTACTTTAAATAGGGACCAGATCCATTATTTCATTGGCAAAGGGAACTCCAATATAAGAAAGCTCTCTTTACCAAGGTAGGTCAGTACCTGCTTTTTATCTTATAGTCTTAGCAAGTTGCCCAGGATGCTGAGAATCTAAATGACTTCTCTAGTTATACAGCCAGTATGTGTCAGAGATTGGGTCTGAACCCAGGTCTTCCTGTACATTTATCTACTATATCATGGTACATTTAAACAAAATAAGTGAAGTTTCACAATAACCTTGGGAGGTAAGTGCTGAAAGTGTTATCCCCATGTTATAGACGAAGGAAACCACGAAGCATTCCTCCTAAGGCCATACAGGTAGAAAAGTATCCTCTCTCTCACACCATAGTAAACACCACCAACAACTCCTTGGGTTAGTATTGGGGGCAGAGAAGACGTCACATTTATGAAGGTTACCCCTCGTTGACAAGTGCAGGTCCCATGTGGAAGATGGTCCTCATCATTATTCTCTTTTTATTTTTTTTGGGTCCCAGGCTTAATTCTAGGGCCCTGTTTGGACACAGAGCCTGCCGAAGTCCCTGTCCATTTTACAGACGGGCCTGGATGCTGCACACAGCCACCAAACAATGGGCTGGAATTGGGTGTGCTGGAGACATGAAGCTTCAGACATTCCCAGATGTTGCTTCATCACAGAATCATTCTCTACTCCCCTTAACTTTAGCCATCTTTACTCACAGACTGTGGAACCTCTCTTGACCCCTTAGTTGAGAGTGCCCTCTTCAATTGATAATTTAATGTATAGATTAACCTGCTTACATGTTGCAGCCCTCCAGGAAAGTATGAGCTCCCTGAGGGCAGGGGTGGTTATTTTGTCTTTTTTATCTCTAGTTTCTAGCACAGTGCCTAGTGAAGAGCAGGAGCTTAAGCAAATGCTGGCTGGGTGGGGATTAGATTGCTAGGGAAATAGAAAACATGAATAAGGACAGGGAGACTCAAAGTGACATTGTCCCAGTGGCGATTTATTGACCTCAAGAAAGGCATTCAGGAGGAAAGCATAGTTTTATTTGAGAAGAAGCTCATGGTAGCTGACTGCCTGGGAGATTTTTTTCGTCTTTGACTGTAGGTTTCCAGCTCATGTGCTGTGATTGATACAGCTCCTCATTATCTCTGCCATTTCATTCCCCTCTTCCTGGGGACTTCAGCCAGCTGCGGGGATCCATCTGGAACAGGCACCTGCTAATCTCACTCTTTCACCCCTCCCTCTTTCCTTTCCTCCCCCCACCCTTCACTCTTCACCTTAGTAACTAGGAATCTGTCTCACGTCAATGACCATAATGCTTTTTGTTTTATTTTTAACCTGGGAAAATGTTGGAAAAAGAAGGTTCAGTGGCTGAAATTTGCAAAATGACCTATGTGTGTGTTGGAAAAAAAAGGTTCAGTGGCTGAAATTTACAAAATGGATGTGTGTGTGTGTGTGTGTGTGTGTGTGTGTGTGTGTGTGTAAGGCTCACTTATAACCTTTACCAGGTTTAATCATCAACTTTTGCAGGCTTGCCATCCTGTATCTGATTAAAATGTGGGATGTTGTCTCCCTAGAACATGTGACCTGGATCACTGACTGACCACCTAGGGAGGGTGCTCTGTATTCCACATAGCAGAGGCCACTAGTGATGATCATACTGCTCAGATTGATCCCCAGGGCTCCCTATCTGTAGACCCTTATCTGGGTCTCCCATGAAAGCAGCTATAATCAGCCTGGGCTCTTCCCTTTGCAAGATAGGAGGATTAACAAAGTCTTCTTCATTTCTCCTAGACCCCAACTTGTCACAGGTTTAAGATAGCAAGGGAAGATTCTTATCATAGAAATTTAGAGTCAATTAATGAACTCCTTGCTGAGGAAATTCCTTCTACCAGTGCAGGTAGTCTTTGGAAGTTATTTGGTTTAACTTGTCATTGAAGGATAAAACCCCTGGACAAGATCCTGGAGAGGGAGGGGGGAGGGGAGAGGAGGGAGAGAATTTGGAACTTGAATTGAAAAAAAAAAATGTTAAAAAATGTTTTTACATGTAATTGGAAAATACATCATTTAAAAAAACCCAAAATTTTCAAGAAATGGTCACATAGCCTACACTTGAAGAATTGGGAACTCAGCACCTTCCTAAACAGTCTACAGTTTAAATTTATTATTGTATTTACAATGAGCTAAAGTATGCTGCAGTCAGTACTAAGCACCTACTATGTGCCCAGGACAGTGCTAAACATTGGAGATACAAAGAAAGATTCCCCCCCACCCCGAAAAAAAACCTCTCAACAAAACTCCAGTCCCTGATTTCAAGGAGCTCACAACCTAAAGAAAGAGAAAACATGCAAATAGTTATGTATAAACAAGATATAGACAGGATAGATTAGAGGTGAAAGGCACCAGCATTAAGGTTTCTTGAAGAAGGAAGTATTTTAGCTGAGATTTGAAGGAAACCAGGAAAGGTTAGGAGATGGAGACAGAGTGAGAGAGATTTCCAGGCATTAGAGACAACCAGTGAAAATTCATGGAGTAAAGAGGTAGAGTAGCAAGGAGGCTGCCTCTTGGCAACTTCATAACTATGGCACATGGGACCGAGGAGAATAAATCTAATCTGGCTCTCATGCAGTGGGTCTCTGAGTTTGTGTGTACATATTCCCTGTAATGATGGAGATTGATGCCCATCCACCTCTGCTCATTTTGTGCAACTTATGGTAATGTTCCCCCATAAGTCTACCGCGCAACGTCCATATAAATGTCAACCCAATGAATTCATGTTGTAACCCTTCTAATATTTGATGGCATCTATCAAACCCTCCCCTAAGTAATCTTTTCTCCAGGATAAACATACCTACTTCCTTCAATTAATCCTGATGTGATATGATTTCTATTCCCCTAATCATCCTGATTACTCTGCTTGGAAGAGTTTCTGAAATCTGATTCCCTGGACCAAATGCATTATTCCAGATATGATCCAACCAAGGCAGAAATCTAGATATTATAAGAAGAATGCATTGGAGGAGGGAAGGATGAGATTAGGATTGAGGTTGGATTTCATTCTAAGAGATTAGGTGGATTAGGGAAAGACCCTAAAATACATTGTCTACAAGGAACAAACACACATTCACCTCTTCCCTCACCCCTAGAGGAAAAGAAGCTCTTTCAGGAGTACATATTTCATCATACTAAAATATTAAAGTAAAATGAAAGATGACCAAATATTTGCCCAATGGGACATATACCCCACCTCTCTTCCTCTCTCTCCATAATCTCATGAGCTCCCATGGATTCAATTATCACCTCTATGCAGATGATTCTTAAATCTACATATCTAGCTCTACTTTATCTCCTGAGTTTCATTTCCATATCACCAAATACCTATTGGAATTGCCACCTGAATGCTCTGTTGGCAGCTGAAACCCAACACATCCAAGACAGAACTCCAAAACCTATCCCTCCTCCAACCTTCCATTTTTATTGAGAACACCACCATCCTTCTAGTTATAACCAATTCTGATTCAGCCTCGACTCCCCCTTCTCCTTCAGCTTCCATGTATAAAAAGCTGGAAAGTCTTGTTGAGTCTACTTTCACATCTTTTGCATGAATCACCACCTCTCCACTCATACAGTTCATCGCTAGGTCATGGCTCCATTACCTCTTGCCAAGACTATTATAAGAGTTTTGTAATTGGTTTACCTTCATCCATTCTCTTCCTTCTCCAAGCCATATTCCACATAACTGCCAAATTGATATTCTTAAAGCTCAGATCTGACCATTTCACTTCTGTACTCAAAAGTCTTCAATGGTTTCGTATGGCATCTTGGATAAAGTACAAAATCTTCAGTCTGGGAGTTAGGATCCATTGTGTGGATTCTATTAAAATTCCCAGTTTTATTTAATTTTACTTCTCTCTATGGATACTATTCAAGTCATATTATCCTGCTATCCATTTCTTCTGCACAACATTCCCTTTTCTTTCTTTCTTTTTTTTGGGGGGGCTAGGCAATGGGGTTAAGTGACTTGCCCAGGATCACACAGTTAGTAAGTGTTACGTGTCTGAGACCAGATTTGAACTTAGGTCCTCCTGAATCCAGGGCCAGTGCTCTATCCACTGTACCACCTAGCTACCCCAACATTCCCTTTCTTGCCTCCTTGTCTTTGTATAGGTGGTCCTCCACCCCTAGAATACACTCCTTCCTCACCTCCAACTTTGGCTCCCCAGCTTCCCTCAAAATACAGCTCCTACACGAACCCTTTCTTGATATTCCCAATTATCAGTGCTTTCTACCTCTTGAAATTGTTGTGTTATGTTTACACTTTGTATTTATTTATATGTGTACATGTTATATTCTCCCAGTAGAATGGAAGGACTTTGAGGAAAAGCAATGTTTTGCTTTTGTCTTTGTATCTCTAGTGACTAACATAGTCACATTGTACATAGTAAGTGCTTTAAAAATGTTCTTTGAATTCAATTGGTTTGAATATGTAGAAGGTAATAGTACATTACCAAAACCACACTGTTGTTTATCCTGAAATAGAAGGATCCAACACCCTGTTCCCACATAGGTGAGAACACAGTAGGGAGTTTATGTTGCTTATAATTCTTCCAGCTTCATGAAAATTAACTATGTCTAAGAAAGGCATATTCTGTTATTCCAGTAAATTTACCCCCCTCAACTATGACCCCCTGCCATCAAATATTATTAATTAAGGAAGCATCATTCTAGTTCAATGCAGTATGATGCTGGCTGTGTAAATTAGCATTAATTTAAAGGTTGGGTGAATTTCTTGGCATCTCCAGGAAATTTTTGGTCTTTTCTTTCCACCCCAGGAGGGTTTAAAGCAGATGGGTAGATAAAAGGAGCTCACTGAGAAACTGAGAAAGGCATCTGAAACACCAAAGACTCAGCTTCCAAAGGTGTGAGTCTGATGTCCTCTTAATTGTTTGCAACTAAGTGCAGAGAGGTGGAAAAATCAAAACAGAAATGCCCAGCAGTTACCTCGCTCACAGGATTGTATGATTGTTGTGCAGACCGGCCGGGCCGAATTGTTGCTGCTTCTGTACTGGCCAGAGTCATAGAACATCTGCTCTGTGGCCTCATGGTGTTAATCCAGTCAAACTGAAAATTAACCTCCTCCTCCTCCTCCCAAGCCAGTGAAGGACTTAATAAAATTGTTAGCAATTAGCAAAATTCTCCTGTTGGGTCAGAGCTGCTGGGGGGTGAAAAGGGGATGTGTTTGGGTTTTTCATTTCCTGGGCACCCCACTGAGGTGCAAATTACTGATAAGTTTTTTGGAATTACCTCTCCAAATGGCAGTAAGAGTTGGCAAATGTGTTGGGTTAGATTGGCCAGTGACACAGGTATATTAATTATATGGGGGTGGGAATGGATTTTTAATTTAGCAAAAATTAGCTGAGAGAGAAGGGAATGGGTATTGTATTCAGGACACTGGGCCAGGTGCTGGGGATTGGAAGATGATGTAAGATAGTCTTTGGCCTCAAGGAACCTACAGTCTAGTAGGAAAATTATTGCTTTTTTTTGGGAAGTGGAGTGCTCACCTCACTACCCAGAGTTGGATTTGGGCCAGTGGGGTTCTATTCTGCCATGATGATTGATCCCCAGAGCTACCTGCCCACTTTAGGACAAAGTGACCTTCTGGTTATTAACCCTCCACTAATCAGGGAACATCCCTCTAACCCCCCCCCCAAAAAAAGTCTAGAGGTAGAAATGGATCAAATTATTGTTGCTATTTGCTATTCTGTTGTTGGGATAGGGATAGGGAAAGGGATAGAGATAGAGAATAGATCTGTGATTTCACTAGTATAGGGAACTCCCTGCTGAAGAAACCCCCAACTAATGCAGATCAGCACCTTCTCTGTAACTTATAACAAAAACACTGAAAGTTTAAATAACTTATCCAGGGACACACAGTCAGTTTGTATCAGAGACAGGATATAGTGTTGTTGTTGTTATTATTACTATTACTAAAAATAACAGCAATAATCTGACACATGTATACTGACTTAAATTTCACCAAGTACTTTAGATACTTTACTATTTGCTACTCAGGTTCTTTAATCCTCATTTTATTTATGGAAAATCTCAGGCTCAGAAAGTAATGACTTGCTCATAGCTGTTAAAATTCCATAAGCAATATTTGAACCCAGGTTTCTCCTGACTCCCAGTCTAGCTCTTCCCAGTATAACACTGAGATATGTTGTATACAATTACAAATGAGAATATATTAAGTATATATGAAGAGTCTAAAAGGGCAATGAGAAACTTTATCATGGAAAGATCCCCTCCAGCTGGGGGGATCAGGGAAGGCTTCATGTGGGAGGCAGCATTTGAGCAGGTACTTGAAGAAAGGACAAGATTTTAACAGGGCAAAGGTGGGAGGCACTCTGTTCCGGCTGTGGGGAAAACAAGTTCACAAAGCTAGGAAAAAGCAAGGTAAGAATTATGGACAACGGTAGTCCTGTTTTATTGGTCCATGGTGTCCATGAAGAGAAGTTAGAGATAAGAGTAGAATCCTCACTGAAATGTATGCTTTTCTGTAGATTGAAGGGGTGAATTAAGACTCATATAATTACTATGAGTTTTATCAATGATGATTTTTATCTTATTCATGAAAGTAATCACTAATGCAGCTAATGTGACAATGTCAAAAACTCCATCATCTTCCCTGAGGTGAATTTACATTTGACTGTTTTGACTGTTCCAGAAGAGCTCCTGAGTTTTTTGAAATGACATTTAGCCAAATGGTTCCCAGTAATTTAGCACAAAATGCCCATTAAGGATTCAAAGTCAAGACTAATTGGGAATCCATAGGGTAAGGTCATCAAAGAGGAAAAATTCAGCTAGCGGTGCGTGTCCCACTTGCTCCAATGTCATTTTTTGTGCCCCGATTCCCACTCATGCTTTCCTTCCTTCATCAATATTTATTAAACACCTACTATGAACTTTGTTAGGCAATAGGGGGAATTTGGACTATTGCAGAGGTGAAGTGTGCTGAGGTCACACAGCTTGTAAGTGACAGAGGCCAGATTTGAACTCAGAACTTCCTGACTCCAAATCCAGTGCTCTTTTCACTTTGCCACCTAGCTGTTTCCCCTTCTGTTAGGATGTAAGCTCCTTGAGGACAGGCACTGTTTTTGCATTTCTTTGTATTGCCAGCTCTTAGCACAGCACATAATGCATAGTAAGTGCTTACTAAATGTTTGCTAGCTGGCTGAAAAATAAAGTTAATTTATAAATGGCCTTTGCTATCATGAAACTGAGAGGTTATGCTATCTACTCAAATGTAAAAAACTATAAATATATAGTAACTATACTGTAAAGTAAGATATAAAAAGAGCACGAGACAGGCACAAAAGGCCATTCGAAATCTGGAGAAAGAAAGATAATTTCTGACTAGGGTGGATTGGAAAAAAAAAAGAGTCTGGCCAGTGCCCTGAATTGGTGAATTATGATCTAATCATCCCAGTTCAGTCCCCCAGGCTGATGAAATCTGGATGGGAGTTCCAGTCACCATACTTGCATATGGAATTGGGCAAATATGCAAAACCCATGAAAATTGGCTTTGCATCTGGTCAGAAAATATCAGCAAGACATTTCTCTGCCACAGGGAAAGTGATAGTAGATTGTGTCTGGCCCCTGTTCTCCCTCTGATGATATTAAACTGCATAGAAAAGATGAAGATTCAGGCCCTGGAGAAGCTGGCTCCTGCAGATTTATTTGTTGGTCTGGCCACATCCTTGGGAAAGACCAGTGGGTTCTAACTCTAGTGGGATTTAGTGTGTTAATAATTTTACTAGAGGCTTGAGAGTGGAAAACAAGAATTCAGTGACCACACAGGTCAGCAAGCAATCTCAGCAACCAAAAACGCAATTTCAGAAACAAGGCTGAACACGGGGTAGAATACTTCAATGCCCAGCGAGTGCTGTGCACATAGTAGGCATTTAGGAAATAGGTGTTAAATTGAACTGAACATATTCACATCCTCTAGATAACTAAGAAGAAAAGATAAGGATTGGAAGGGTCAGTGAAGTTGATCAAACAGACAGATTAACTTTGGTTTAAAGGTTGCAAGAAAAGACAATGATTTGATATCCCATGAAAAAGATATTACCATATTTACTTAAACTGCTTCTGCCCTCTGCCTCTAAATGACCTTGTTTATGTGTTATGTACTTATATGTGTATGCACTTTCCCCTCGATAGAATATAAGCTACATGAGGAAAAACTCTTTTATTTTGATCTTTTTATCTCTAGTGCCTAGCACAGTGCTTGACATATATATTTAATAAATGCTCGTTGATTGATTGATTGATTGATTTTCCACACATATGCCCCTCCAATTTTTTTTCAGTCTCAAATCCAGAAGGAATTATCCAAGCCCTGGGTCCCCACCCAGAGTGAGGAATCAAAGTGGACGTTCCAAAGTGTGGACATGTCACTGTGTTCGGACACGGCAAGGTGTTTGCAAGATGGAAGAGGATACAAAATGATTTTTTAGTGTGATTGAAAGCTGGTATTTACATGTGGGTGGCTTCCTTTCCTTTCAAGTTTCAGATAAGGAGCTTTGGTATAAGGAAGAAGGACTAGGCAGCTGTTGCAGCCCCATATCCCTACTTCATTGTCATTCTTCCAGGTTGCAGTTACACTGAAAATAACCCTTATATCACCAACCCAAGAGACAGGAGACAATAGGAAGAGGAAAGAAGAGAGGGAGAAACAGTTGAGCTCAGGTAGATAAATGTGTGTTCACTGCCTCTCATCTTCCACCATTCCCTGTCATTGGTAAGCCACTGAGTTTTGAGAGGGGAATGGCTTTTATTTAATGGGAAGCTTTGGTAGAAGGCAGAGATCTCAGCAAATATCTGCTTTCTGTAAAATGAGGTATTCACTTCTACCCAGTCGTTGCTAATAACTTGAGAGTGAAGTGGGCAATCCCTTTTCTCCTCAGTCTGACTATTGTTGTCCTGGGTTCACTTCTTATCAGCTAAAAAGTTATTAAATCAGATGCTGTTGGAAACATGCCCTTTCAAAGCAGAGTGTTCAGTGACTATTACAGGCAGATCTCTGCTGTTTGACAATTCCTGGAGCAGTTATTGGTCCATAGAGTCACAGAGGGGAGGGAAAAGTGGTGGTGGGAGAGTAGATCACCTGAACTTGAAACTTGGAGTTGGCCAGTAAGACAGAGGGGAGAAGTGATTCTGGTCAGGCTAAAGTAAGGAAGAGAGAGACCAGTTTTTTCTATCAGGAACTATGTCCTAACAACTTTACAAGATGTCTATCTGACATTGCTGTAAACATGTCCTGACTTTCAAAGTACTCTACAATCTGAGCCCACAGGAGAGAATTTATCCAAGTTTATATTCCACTGCTCCCCAAAGCCCTATTATTAATTTGCTTTACTAGTCTGTTTTTATAGATCTACGTAGACTTCAACTCAGATCTTTTCTAAATGATCACAAATTCTGAATCAGGGATCTGAATTCACGTGATTTTTCTGTCATCAACAAAAATTCTTCAAAATACCTGTAAGCCTTACAAGTAAGATTGAATTCCATGGTCAGTCAGTTACTTAGTTCGCTACTATTTCTTAGACACCCAAATCCTGTCTGGGACATTATATACCTTATTCTAATGTATGTATCTATGTAAATAACTAGGTATATACCAGTCAGAGAGTATATGGAAGGTATTCTCAAGATGGGAAAGCACTCACTGTCAGAGGGGTGGGAGGGAAAGGGGTAGGAAAGGCCTTTAGAAGGGGAGATTTAATCGTAAACTTTGAGTTCCTTTTCCAGACTTTTCATCCCTAGATTTTAAGTCCAGATATTGCATTTAAATAGTATTAAATGTTCAGATAGAGACAATAATGCATTTCTTTCCGTGTGCATATGTGCATATATGTGTGTCTCTACTTTTGGACCAGTAATTGATACCAATGGTGTTTTTCAACTGTGGGTTTGAAATGTCTGATGAAGTTGAAACTGGGGAGAAAGCAAGCTTGTGTTGGAGCAGTAAGCAGCTGTTAGAACTAATGGCCCTGACAAACACCTTCCTGATCTTGTCTCCCTGTGTGTTCCATAAATAATTAACAATGGGGGTGGCAGCTACGTGCTTGTCTCCTCATCCTGTAAAGCAGATCTCCAGGGTCCTTCATTATTTATCCCCCATAAGAATTCCCTATTGAAGTAGGTAATAGATTGTGTTCTTGCTATTAGAGGCAATAAAAATAACCCAGTGGTTCTACCCTGAACAATCCAAGGCATGTTTGCTTTTCTCTTATTGATTCTCTTGTGATTATTGGGTGACAGTTTAAAGAACAGGTATGAGCCCCATTTTCCTGGTGAAGTAACTGAGATGTACAGAAAAAAAAAATCACCTGCCCAAGACCACAGCAGAGAGTTGGAGTGGAGCCAAAGTTAGACTCTGATCACCTAACATCAGAGTTGCAACTAGGGTGAGGCTATTGAAGCTTTGCCCCAGGGTGTCAAAATGTGGATGGCTCTGACAGCACTTGAACATCAACAGATAGGAACAACTGAGCTTAGTACCTAAGACAGCAAAATAATTCAAATAAGCTACCAAATGACAACATATTCCTACCCTTTGTAGCCACATGCCAAGCTAGCTCCAACCTAGCGACTTCCCACCTTGCTCCCTCCCACAGTGATAGCTTCCTGAGCAGGAGTGAACTTTACATGTCCCTGGCTCTCCAGATCCAAAGGTCTCCGTTTAACTTTGAAGGAGTCAGTGGCAGGAGGTCTCTTCTCCCTATGTCTCAAAGTGAAGGGCTTACCTGCAAGGGTCTCCCTTTCACCTCTGCCAGATTTCTCTGTAAAAGTCACTTGAAGAGGCTTTTTTGTTGCTTGCCTGGAGAACATTTTGAGATTCTTGCCTCAGGGACAATTCCGGCTATAGCTCTGCTTACCATTCTTTTCCTTTATTCTCTGTCCTTTAGAAACTACTTGTAGTTAAATTCACATTGATAACACCAGCCCACTTCCCTAGATGCCTCTGGCTCCACCCTTCCACAGTAAGTTAGAACAGCTCCACATGTATATAACTACAGACAAAACTTAGGGATTGGTTTGGGGGCCAATTTTCTGCACTAAATTTGTTTTAAAGGTATGATGCAAATTCATTTACTGAGATTCCCAACAAATTAGATTTGAAATCCTTTAACCCTAGGAAAGTTTACCTCTGTACTATCTTAGGGCTTAAAAAGGGAAATGCAAAGAAAATAATGATGTAAACAAGATTTCAGGACGTGATGACTAGTTAATCCCTAAAATCTCTTCCAGCTTTGAAGTTCATAGGATTGTAGGATATTGAGCTAGGAGGCACATTATAAGATCTAATATACTCATTTTACAGAGGAGAAAACTGAGGCCCACAGGGCCCAAAATAATAATTTGTCTAAGGTCACACAAGGAGTAAGGAGTACTAGATCTAGGATTTGAAACCAGCTCTTATGACTCCGAATCCAAGCTTCTTCTATTATACCACATTGCTGTTCTTTTTCTTAGTGTTATTCATAATACTGCTAGCATTGATAGAGTGCTTAAAAGTTTGCAAAGCACTTTGCTGATTTTATCTAATCTCCTTTGATCCTTATAATAGCCCTGAGAATTAGGTACTATTATTATCCCCATCATAGATATGAAGAAACCGAGGCAGAGATGCTGTGTCTTGCCCAGGGCCACACAGCTAGCAAATTGTCTGAGGCAGGATTTGAACTCTTATCTTCCTGGCTCCAAATCCAAGGCTCTATCCACTGCAGCTATGAAAATGTCAGGGTCATTTTCAAACAATTTCTGGTGTTGTTCAGCTCTTCAGACCCTATTTGAGGTTTTCTTGGCAAAGATACTGGAGTGGCTTCCTCATTTTTCAGCTGACGAAAGTGAGGCCAACAGGGTTAAGTATCTGAGGCTGGATTAGAACTCATGAAGATGAGTCTTCCTGACTTCAGGCCCTATCCACTGCGCCACCTAGTTGCCCCAATCAGCCATGGGATGAAAAGGAGTTGGTTCCCTCTTCAGACCTTTCCCATACCTCTGTAGTCCTGCTCTTGAGAGGAAGATAATTCAGTGATTTCCCTTCAAAGAGAGAGAGTGTTTTCCTTTTGCGATAATGTAAGGAATGGTACATTCTAAGTACACAGCCTAGTTAGTGAAATCAGCTCTGTTGAGGTTAACGAAGACATTGGCTCAAAATCTTGCTGCCTCAACCGACACCCCACACACACCAAACCCATCCTTGTACTACACAGTTAGGCTCCATCCTCCTTCATCTCTAATTCTTAAGGAAAATTAGGTTCTTTCTGACTGATTCCAGGTTCACCCTTCCAGTTCAGTTTGAAATGGCTCTCCCTAGACCCCTAACAGATGAAGTGGTTGTTCTGGTCTCTCACTAGTCTCTCATTCCGACTTCCAGACTTTGCCTTTTCCCCAGGACTCTGGCTTGGGTCCAATTCCATGAACTGCTTCTCTGTCAGATCCTGCTCTTGAGTGCTTAAAGAAGTCCCCAGCCTTATTTTAGCTCTCTTCCCAGATATCTCCTTTCCTCCTCTCTGACTCATCT
Source organism: Vombatus ursinus (assembly GCF_900497805.2). NCBI lineage: Eukaryota > Metazoa > Chordata > Mammalia > Diprotodontia > Vombatidae > Vombatus > Vombatus ursinus. The sequence goes on along the minus strand of NW_020954598.1, from coordinate 913,447 downwards.
TTACTTCCCCCAAACATCCAAGGGCCTGCACATTTTCAATCCCCCTTTTGTGCTTGGTGAGTCAGTCTCTTACACATTACACACATCTATTTACAAAGCAACTATATTCTCATAAGGGAGCTGTTGGATGGCCAAAAAAAGAGAGATGCATATATACCTATTTAATAGGAGAGCAGCTCATGGGAAGCTTAACAATGAAAAAACATTGAAGCACTTTATTGGTAATAATAAAAGTTTCTCTTTATAAAGTGCTTTATGGCTTACAAAGTGTTTTCAACCCAATAACCTTGTGAGAAAAGTAACACTAGTATTCTTATCCAGAATATAGATGTGGAAACTGAGTTTCGGAGAAATTGCAGCATTTACCCAAGGTCTATGAGTAGCAGTGTTGACTTTAGGCCTTTCATTCAGGTTCTTTTAATTCAATTCTGGTGATCTTTCCACCAATCTAGATACTTATTGGTCAAGTGCTAATTAAAAATGCTTATTGACACATAACCTAAAGAAGTAGACAGAGGCCTTAGAGTCAAGATGACCCAGATTCTAGTCCTGCTAAGGCACAGACGATGTTGTGTGATCATGGGTAAATCATATAACCTCTTAGTGTCCCAGGGAACTCTCTTAAGACTACAGTCCAAGTTACAAGGAAAAAATCCTGATTTGCATCAGTGGAGGGAGATCTCATGCCAGGAGTTTCCTATATTGATCTGGATTTCATTAAAAACTATGTTCACTAGAATAATTCTTTGACCTCACTTTTGTGAGCTTTGGTTATTGATATTACATACTGAGGAGTAATACAATTACATTTCTTTTTTTAAATTTTTATTAATTTATTTTGATTTATCAACAATCACTTCCATAAACTTTTGAGTTTTACATTTTTCTCCCCCTCCCTTCCCACGATGGCATGCAATCCGATATAGTCTTTACATACACATTCCTATTAAACACATTTTCATATTAGTCATGTTGTAAGGAAGAATTAGAACCAATAGGAGGAACCACAAGAAAGAGAAAGCAAAACACAACAGAAGGAAAAAAAATAGCAAATAGTATGCTTCGATCCGCATTCAAACTCCATAGTCCTTTCTTTGGATGCGGGTAGCATTTTCCATCATGATGTCTTTGGAGATGTCTTAGATCCTTGTATTGCTGAGAAGGGTTAAGTCAATATTAGTCATCGCACAACGTGGCTACTACTGTGTGCAACATTCTCCTGTTTCTGCTCACTTCACTCAGCAACAGTCCATACGAGTGTCTCCAGGTTTTTCCGAAGTCTGCTTGCTCATCATTTCTTATAACACAGTAGTATTCCATTATGTTCATATACCACAACTTGTTCAGCCATTCCCCAATTGATGGGCATCCCATCAATTTCCAATTCTTGGCCACCACAAAAAGACCTGCTATAAATATTTTTGTACATGTGGGTACAATTGCATTTCTTTAAAAAAAATTCCATAATCTAACTTTTCTTTTTCTGTTTGTCTGAATTAATGAATTGAATGTATTAGATCTATTCTGAAAGCACAGTATTTATCACTGAAAATGAACTCCTACTGTAGAGGGACAGATACGTTGTATTGAAGTTGAATTAATTGATTGATGTACTGTGCTGTTGATATGTTAGAAAGGACACCATCTTAATGGAATTTTGAAAACTTACATGCTGTTGCCTCTGTAGACACAATTCTGGCCTTTAAACACTTGGGAAAATAATCATGGTTGAATTCTGAATGCTTGATTGTCTGTATGTCTAACCATCTGTATCTCCTGGGAAGTTTGCTTAGCAGATAGAGTTGGGAGGTATTATTCTTATTATCATTATTATTGTTACTACAGATGTCTGATTGGAGTAAAGCTTGGATCCCAGGTTTCCTAACTCTACGGTACTTTTATTAACAAGCAAATTTATTACAGGCCAAAGTGTGGGACAGGGGAATATTTGTTAGGGAGTTTAATATGAAAACCATAGTCCCAGCTCAATATGTTCAGGGCATTCAGCTGGGCCTATCTTTTAAAAATTAAATTCCCTTATGATTCTCATCCTCCTGCCTCCTTATTTCCCAATTCACTCTGCAAAACAAAGCCACACGAAGGCTGTGTTTGCTCCTTAATGAAGCCCTGTGGACTCAGGAGACATGGAATCCAGTCTTGATTCTACCAATGAGTCCCATCACTTGCTGTTATAATAAGACTTTAATCACAATGGGAGGACTCTCCATGGTGAATATATGAGAGAATGTAACCAGCAATTGCACAGGCTTAGGAGTCATGGATGGGTTATGGTCTCCATCAGAGGAGGACATAGTCACAAAGATAAGATCACAGATCCATTTGCTTTTTAAAAATTTAATTGATTCCCCTCCCCCATTTATTTAGGTAACAGGCCAATATAGCACATAGAGGCTCAGCTTTGGAGTCAGGAAGACATACTAGGTGTATGATTAACACAATACAATTGGCCTAAACTCTTGGAGTCCAAGGAAACTCCCTCTAAATCACAAGCATGTTGCACTTCTGAATAAATGGCAGTTTCCATACCTAGAGTTGCCCTACACTGATGAAATTGCAGGTCTAAATCAATCAATGAATAAGCATTAATTAAGAGACTGTCACCTTCCCATTACTTACTGTACTAGGCACTGGGGACACAAAGACAATGAACAGTTCTGTCCTCAAGGAGCTTACATTCACTTTGGGGAAACAAAATATACATGTATGATAAGTAGATACAAAATGTATGCAGTCATGTCAGTGGAGAGGGCCTAGCAGTTAGGGACATCACAAAAGGCCTCACATGGCATCTTAGCTGTTAAAGAAGCAAGGGAGCAACAAGGGGTGTGTGTGTGTGTGTGTGTGTGTGTGTGTGTGTGTGTGTGTGTGTGTGTGTG
>NW_020954598.1:907514-910524 GCF_900497805.2 Vombatus ursinus | reverse complement strand
ATGTATAATAAGCCTGAAAAGCTAGGTTGGAGCCAGGTTGTAAAGGGTTTTAAATGCCAAAGAGTTTGTATATGATCCTAAATGCATTATGGAACCACTACAGTTTACTGTGTAGGGGATTGATGTGGTAGGGATTCCTGCAGTACGCTGTAGGGATATTACTTTGACTATTGTGAGGATGGATTGGGTAGGGGAAAGACTTGAAGAAGAGAACCCAAGTAGAAGGCAAGTATAATGGCCAAGGTGAGGGGCAATGGGGGCCTGTGCTAGGGCAGGGACCATCCATGTAGACAGAATGGGGGAAATGCAAGAGATGTTGGAGAGACAGATTCCTCCAGAGGTGGCAACCAAATGGATATGAAAGGTAAGGAAGAGTGAGGATTCAGGGATGAATGAGGGATTTTTCTTTCTTTTTTTTTTCTTTTTTGTATCCCCAGTGCCTAACAAAGTGACTAGCACATAGTAGCAACTTAACAAATGCTTATTGATTGATGGATTGGTACTTTCAACAGAAAAGGGAAGTTTGAAAGAAGTGTGGGTTTGGGTGGAAGGGGTAATGAGTTCTCTTTTGGATGTTCCATTTGAGATGCCTGTAGAAGTCCAGTTGGAAATGTAAAAAGAACAGTTGGTGACGCAGGACCAAAGTGTGGGAGAAAAGACGGAAAACAATTGCCCTAATGCTTACTAAGTATTTGTCATATCTGATTTTTTTTTAATGTCCTTAATATGTGAGCTCCCTTCTATCAATTGGGGAATGACTTGTATTCTTATAAATTTGACTCAGTTCTCTATATATTTTAGAAATGAGGACTTTATCAGAGACTCCAGTTGTAAAAATCGTTCCTCATCTCTCTGCTTCCCTTTAATCTTGGTTGCATTGGCATTGTTTGTGCAAAAACTTTTCAATTTAATGTAATCAAAATTATCCATTTTGCATTTCATAATGTTCTCTATCTCTTGTTTGGTCATAAATTCTTCCATTCTCCATAAATCTAACAGGTAAACTATTCCTTGCTCTCCTAGTTTGCTTAGAGTATCAGCCTTTATATCTAAATTGTGTACCCATTTTGATTTTATCTTAATATGTGGTGTAAGATGTTGGCCTATACCTAGTTTCTGTCATACTATTTTCCAATTTTCCCAGCAGGGGGAGAAAATTTAGAGCTCAAAATCTTATGGAAGTGAATAATGAAAATGAAAAAATAATTAATTAGTTAAAAAAAGATGTGAACTCCCTGTAAACTAGAGCTATTGATTATAAAAATTTTGAGGATAACCCTTAGTAGATACCAGCCCAAGAGCCAACACATTTTGTCCTGGCTTTTAAAATATATATACATACATATATGTGTATATATGTGTATGTACATATGTGACTATGTTATACAATATGTAATACAGCATATATAGCTAGTATTTATATAGCATGTAATGATTTGCGAAACACTTTATAAATATTATCTTATTTGACCATCACACTAACCCTGGGAGGTAGGTGCTATTATTATTACTCTCATCTTACAGATGAGGAAGCTGAGGCAAGCAAAAGTTAAATAACTTCTTTAGATTCACACAGCTAGTATGTGTTTGAGGTTAGATTTGAACTCAGGTCTTCCTGACTCCAGATCTAACACTCTATCCATTGTGTTACCTAGCTGCCTACCATTTATTTGTTCAACAGATAGAAGGAACATTACATTAACAATGATAATAAGTTCTCATTATAAAATTCTTTGTAGTTTGTAAAGTGCTTTCCTCACACAAGGAGATAGGTGATACAATTATTTTTATTTCCATTGCATAAATGAGGAAACTGAGGCTCCCTGAGGTCACGCAGACTAACTGTTGGAGCTAGGAATTTGAACCAAGATCTTTGGACTCCTAACTATCACTTTTTTCTGTTGCACCATGGTTTGTTAAATTACGATAATAAAAACCTGCTTTCCACCCACCTCATAGGTTATTGTGAGACTCTCTTGAGGCAATAGATGTTAAAAACCTTGAAAGGGTAGAAAGTGATATAAGGTGTTAATAGCCATCTGGCTTCTGGAGCTAAGCCACTTCCATGAACTTTGACTTTTCTCCTGGTCATTGTTTCCATCGTTGAGATACTTTTTCCCCCTCTCCCTTCAGAAAATTCTTTGTTGCGTGTTATGGCTCTTCAACAAAACTCCTCTACGCTGTGCCTGGGGAGAGGGCGTCGTCTGCCTAGCTTTTCTCTGAACGGAAGGAAAACAGCAGTGAGTGGAACTTTTTTCCTGAGGATTTTTCCAAACAGTCAGCACTTGCCTGGTTGATCTGTAGCTAGGCTGATAGCAAAAATGATATTTGGAATTGGCCCTTTTCAAACTACTGTACTGTATTGTACTGCCTAGTACAGTATGGTGCCCTCTGGGTAGTTCATAAAATCAGAGCACCTCAGCATCAGTAAGGGCTTCAGAAATCATCTCATCTAAAAGCCAGGAAGTCCTGGGTTAGAACCCCAAGCTGAACACTTACCAGCTGTGTTACCCTGGGCAAGTTACTTAACCTCTTGGGCCTCAGTTTCCTCATCTGCAAAATGAGGAGGTTGGACTAAATGACCTCTCAGACCTTCCAGGTCTAAGTCTATATTTTTATCATCTTATGAAACATAAATCTTCCCTACATTCTCCATGACAGACAGATGTCTAGCCTAGTGTAGAGCTTTGCTCCTAGTAGGCAATCGACGTCAGCTATCTTAAGTGGAAAGGAATGCAATGATTGAGCACTTCCAGTGACAGGGCACTCACTCTTTCCTAGGCTAGTTCGTGTCATCATCAGTCAGCCAAATTTATTAGGCAATCCTTTCTGTTCTTGTTGCTCACTCATGTCCGACTCTTCATGACCCCATGTGGGGTTTTCTTTTCTTTTTTTTCTTTTTGCTTTTTTTGGTGAAGCAATAGGGTTAAGTGACTTGCCCATGGGCACGCAGCTAGTAAGTGTTAAGTGTCTGAGGTCGGATTTGAACTCAGGTCCTCCTGACTCTAAG
>NW_020954598.1:902375-907469 GCF_900497805.2 Vombatus ursinus | reverse complement strand
GGAGCTCTATCCACTGCATATGGGGTTTTCTTGGCAGAGATACTGGAGTGGTTTGCCATTTCCTTCTCCAGCTCATTTTTTTCAGGTGAGGAAACTGAGGCAATCAGGGTTCAGTGACTTGCCGAGCGTCACACAGCTAATGTCTGAAGCCAGATTTCAACTCACAAAGATGAGAAGCCTAACTTCAGACCTGGCACTCTGCCTACTGCACCACCTAGCTGCCCTGGTAATTCTTTTAACCGAGTCCAAATCTGCTTCCCAGTACTTTCTCCCATTGGCTCTACACATCTCCTCTGCAACCAAGCAAAACAAGGCATATCCTACACCAACTATCTGACAAGAGCAGTCATGCCTCACTTCTCACCCCGACCTCCCCATTCCTGCCAGGGCTCTGGCCCCGGGCCTTATCACAAAGGATGCAGGTGACGTTGCAGCTGCCCCCAGTGAGCCCTCCTCCCAGTTAATGTGTCCTCCTGTTGACAGCTCAAGTCAAAAAAGGAAGCTGAAGAGGGAAGGTGTCCAAGGCAGATGTTACAGTTCGGGGAGGGGCTAAAAGTGATGGAGGGATGAGGAATGAAGGCAAAGGTGGTGTGGTGAAAGCTGCTGGTGGGGCCCTTTGTTTTACTGCTGCGTGTGACAATGAGTGGCCCCTGGTGGCTATCTTGGGTGCGGGTAGGGGATACAGTCCCCCCTCTCCTGGGAGAATGTGTCTGTACACCATAAAGCAGGGAGAACAGAGGATGAGCTTTTGCTTTGTTCCCTTTCCCCGTCAGAGGTGAATGATGCTTCTGAAACATTAATAGCCTCAAAATGTGCTTGTGTTTGTGTCCAAACCCAGTACATGATGCTCTGGGAAAATGGGAATTCTTTGGATTGACTGACCTAGGCTTCAGAGGATCCAACCTGAGTCCTGTGTGGAGGAGGAGGGCTGCCTTTGGAAATACTTGACTTGCCGAGTTCTCTGAGAATTTCACATGGCATTGGCTTTCCCTAACATTCCTTTCTGTGTGTTATTGCTTAATATAATTAATATAATTACGATATAATTAATAATCATTCATCCATTTATTCAGCAAACATACAGTAAGTAGCAGAGACCCATATACTTTGGAGCTCCATCTTAAGGATGCCATTAGCCAGAAGTTCTGTCAACAGTCTCAGCATCCACTTAGCAATCATAGCAAAAATTACCAATCCACTCTGCTCTGTAATTCTCCTTCTTTAACTATGGCATGAACAATCATAAAATATCAGAGCTGGAAGGGACCTTGGAGCCATCTAATCCACTTCCCTGCAAGATGCATGAATATTGGCTTTGTCCGTCTCAGGCAGCATGGTAATGGAATCAGTGCTGGCCGTGGAAGTGGGAGATTTGACTTCAAATCTGGGCTCCAACACTTCCTGTACGAACAAAGGTAAGGCTTCTCTGAGCCTCAGTTTCCTCCTCTATAAAATTTTACTTGTCTGACTGTACCTATCTGACTGAATTGTTATAAGAAAAGTGCTTTGGGAAACTCCAAGCCCTCAGTAAGCCATAAGATCACAGAGTTAGGTCTGGAAGGGGCTTCAGAGGTCAGCTAATCCAATCACCTTATTTTACACAGGAGGAAACTGAGGGAAAGAAGCACAAAAATTCACTCCAGCACATACATGTAGTAAGTGACAGCTGGGACTTGATCCTGTGTCTTTCCTATTGAGGTATGCTCTGGGATTGTTGTGCTTAAATGTTCTTTTGCTGTTATGATGATCACAAACATCTATCCAGCTTCTTCTGAATACCCCTTAGTAACAAGGAGTTTACTACCTCAAAAAGCAGATAATTTGATGTTCAGGCAGCTCTCCTTTTCAGGAAGTTCCTACTAACTCCTCTGTAGCCAAATTTCACTTGGCCACCTTAAGGAGAGAGCCTTCTTCTGTTAGATTTATTTTAAATTATTCTATAGTGAGAGTGACCATCTGCAAGCATTGCAGTAGGAACTGCCTCCCTTGGATTTGCTTGCCAAACTACGTTATCATTTATCTATTGTTATTATGTGTGATCGCCTGTAGGTGTAGGGTAATTTGTGGTTGGGATTTCTTGGCAGCCCCAAAGCCAAGGCCCATCAATAGGGAATATGTTTGCCATAAACTCCAGGCTGAATGATATGGAAACGTTAGTTAAAGTTCCATTGTTTGCAAAGGAAGAACCCTCCAAATTCCTCATTCACCCCCTCAAAAGAGCAAATATGAATTTGGATTTTTCAAGAATATGATGTAATGGTGTATGCTTTATTGCTCTTTTTTATGTAGTTTGGAAATCTGGGGATTAGAAATGTAGTTTTCTGGATTTGAAAAAAGCAATATTAAAATACTGATGAAATTCTAATTAGTTAAAAAAAATTCCAGTGTTCTCGTCCTGACTGACCATTGTTTGGACATGAACTTAAGTTTACTTTTTCAGTTGTAGGGACAGAGAGAGCCATCACTGTGCTCTTTCCCAGTGTTCCTTATGACCAATGGTACATATGTATAATATGAAGGATGGCTAAGGAATGTCAGGAGTAGCAGTCTGTAGTTGGGGTCAAAGGTCATTCTGGGATCATGGCCAAGACTCAGTCAATAGCTGGGGTTAGGAACAAACCTATAGATGGTATTAAAGGTCAAACTGTGGTTGGTATTATGGGATCAATAATAGTTTCATAGATCTAGAGCTGAAAGGGACCTCAGGGGACATCTTGCCTAGTCACCTCATTTTCCAATGAAGGAAACTGAGGTCAAAAGAGGTTCAGAGATTTGTCCAAAGTCACATCCAAAGTAAGTGGAAGAGCTGGGATTTAAAACCAAGTCCTCTGAATCCAAGTCCAGTGCTTCAAGACTTGGGACTGAATGTCTAACATTAGCATCCTCATCAGCTAAGATCAATCAATTAATCAGTATGCAGGCACTTAGGAAGTACCTGCTATATGCCAAGACTAGTACTAGGCTCTGGAGATACAAATCCAAAAATGAAACAGTCCCTGCCCTCAAGAAGCTTACATTCTATAATAGGAGACAACATGACTAATACGTATTTGCATGTGTGTTTTATATATATATATATATATATATACACATATAAATACATAAAGTATATATTTAGAGTATGTATACATATATAAGTATATCAAGTAGATATATAAAGTATACATAAAAATATATCTTTTATGCAAAAAACATACAAAACAGATACAAGATAACCCTTGGATGGGAAGCCCCTAGAGGCAGGGAGACCAAGAAGGGCCTTCTGCAGAGGCTGGTGCTTCAGTTGAATCTTGAAGGAAGCCAGGTACTGCAGGAGATGGAGGGAAGGAGAGAAACCATCTTTGCACAGTATAAAGGCAAAGAGATTGGAGATGAAGCAACATGTGAAGAACAGCAAGGTCAGAATGACTAGACCTTAGAGTGTGTGGAGAAGAGTACTGTGTGTTAGAGGCTGAAGAAATAGGAAGGGGGTAGGGGCGGAGCCAAGATGGTGGACTGAAAGCAGTGACTTGCTTGAGCTCTCCCCCAAACCCCTTCAAATACCTATAAAAAATGGCTCTAATCAAATTCTAAAGCAGCAGAACCAACAAAAAGACAGGGTGAAACAAATTTCCAGCGCAAGACAACCTGGATGGTTGATCAGAAAGGTATATAGTGCTGGGCTGGGAGAGGAGTGCAGTTTGGCATGGGTGCACAGGCAGCCGAGACCCTGGAGCAGGCCTCAGAGGACTGAATTACGGGCAGCTGTGGTGGTTTCCAGACTTCTCAACCCATGAATGCCAAAGACAACTTAGAAGGTCAGTGGGAAAAGTCTGTTTCTGCAGTGAGAGAGAAGCACAGTGGGGTTCCAGCCTCAGTTCCTGAGCTTGTCCCCGGAGCTGTGGCTGCCTCCTGAGCTTCCAGCCCACAGACTGAGGGGGAATCGAGGGGTTTATAAGAGTGGGATTGCAGGGATCTCTCTGCTGGTGCAGGATTCTCTTGCTTTGCCCGTGCTTGGACCTGGGTCACAGTTCTGGGTGGCAGTCCTGGGGTGAGGAGGAGTGCTGGCGTTGTGGAGCTTGTAGTGGCTGTGAAGAGGAAATCCTCCTCACAGTTCCAAGACAGAAAAGACTGCTTGTGGTCACTCATAGACCAGAGCACAGGCCAGGAAAGGAGTAACACCTCATTCTTGATCATAGCACCTTGGAAGAACTGAAAATTTATTAGAAATATCTCTGAAAACAGCTGCACAAAACTCCTGAAGCTTGGGACAGTACATTGTCCACACTGGAAACAGACCCCTACCTTAACAAAGAGTTTATAACTCAAGTAATTGGCTGGGATCATGAGCAAGCCACAAAAAAAGAGTCAGACTATATTATCTTACTTTGGTGACAAAGAAGATCAAAACATACAACCAGAAGAAGACAACAAAGCCAAAGCTCCTACATCCAAAACCTCCAGGAAAATATGAATTGGTCCCAGGCCATGGAAGAGCTCGAAAAGGATTTTGAGAAGCACGTAAGAGAAGTAGAGGAAAAACTGAGAGTGATGCTAAAGGAGACCCAAAAAAATACTGAAGAAAATAACACCTTAAAAATTAGTCTAACTCAAATGACAAAAGAGGACCAAAAAGCCAATGAGGAGAAAAATGCCCTAAAAAGCAAAATTGGCCAAATGGAAAAGGAAGTCCAAAAGCTTACTGAAGAAAATACTTCCTTAAAAATTACAATGGAGCAATTGGAAGCTAGTAACTTTGCAAGAAATCAAGGCCCCGTAAAACTAATCCCAAAGAATGAAAAAACAGAAGAGAATGTGAAATATCTCATTGGAAAAACAACTGACCAGCAAAATTGATCCAGGAGAGAGAATTTAAAAATTATTGGAGTATCTGAAAACCATGATCAAAAAAAGAGCCTAGACATCATCTTTCAAGAAAGTATCAAGGAAAACTGCCCTGATATTTTAGAACTAGAGGGCAAAATAGAAATTGAAAGAATCCATCGATCATCTCCTGAAAGAGATCACCAAAGGAAAACTGCTAGAAATATTGTAGCCAAATTCGAGAATTCCCAGGTCAAGGAGAAAATATTGCAGGCAGCCAGAAAGAAACAA
>NW_020954598.1:902008-902188 GCF_900497805.2 Vombatus ursinus | reverse complement strand
ATCATAAAAGACTTATTAAAGTTGAACTGTTTACATTCCTGCATGAAAAGATGATATTTGTAACTCATGAGTCCTTTGTCAGTATTAGGGTAGTGGAAGGGAAAATATTATATGTATGTATGTATAGATAGATAGATAGATAGATAGATAAAGGACACAGGGTGAGTTGAAGATGAAGGG
>NW_020954598.1:879072-901842 GCF_900497805.2 Vombatus ursinus | reverse complement strand
TTGATAGAGGTGGAGGGCAGATTGGGGGAGGGAGTAATCAGAAGCACACACTTCTGAGGAGGGTCAGGGTCAAAAGAGAGAATAGAATAAATGGGGGGTGGGAGAGGATGAAGGGAAATATACTTAGTTTTTCACAACAGGACTACTATGGAAGTGTTTTGCGTGACTACTCATCTATAACCTGTATTGAGATGCTTGCCTTTTCAATGAGGGTGAGTGGGGAGGGAGGAAGGGAGAAAATTTGTAACCCAAAGTTTTAAAAACACATGTTAAATAAAAAAAATCCATGGGAAAAAAAAGAAATAAGAAGGAGCTAGGAAAAATCACTTTGGCAGTTTTGTGGAAGATGAATTGGAGTGGGGAGAGGCTTGAAATAGGAAGACTATTTAGAAGGTCATTGCAATAGTTTAGGCAAGAGGCGGGTGATGATTTGAACTGTGAAGATGCTCAAAGACTATTCAGTAATAATTACAAGAATTGACTCTAAGAGAAGCAGCTTGGTACAGTGGATAAAGAGCCATGCTTGAGATCAGGAAGACTTTGGTTCAAGTCTTCCCTCTGACACATACTGGTTGTGTAAATCTGGGCAAATGGCTTAACCTCTCAGAGCTCTGGACAAGTCTGTAAGATCTTAAGTTGTAGTTGTCTGGGTCAGAGAAATGGGGGGGGATGGGTCGGGGATGGGTCCCCATCTGGGAGCTCCCTCCATCAATGAAATCACAGGTTCAATCGCTAAGTTGTATAGGGACATATATAATCTAAGCATTTCATATGTTAGCAGATTTGAGCCTTGAAACAACGCTATGACATTATTATCCCTATTTTACAGATGAGGAAACTGAAACTCAGGAGGGTAAATGACTTTCATTATAGGATCATAAACTTAGAGCTAGAAGGGACCTAGGAGGTCATCTAGTACACCCCACTCATTTTACATTCAAGAAAACTGAGGCCCTGATGAGTGACACTACTTGTCCAAAGTCACACAAGTAGCAAGAAAAAAAGAAAGCAGAACTGAGATTTGAACTGAGGTCCTTTTTTATTTCCTCTTTTCCTGCACCATCTGCTTGCCCATGATTGCAGAACCAGCAATTGCTAAGAGGCACAGAATTGAATCCTGGATCTTAACTCGTGTTACCTTCTACAGAAGGCCCTTCCTGGTGCCCTTGATGCTGGTGACTTCCTATCCAAGGTTACATTGTATCTGCTTTGTAGGTTTATTGCACATATATAACTATTTCTATAGATATGCATACATATGTGTCTATACATATATATTACACATCTCCTCTGATAGAATGTTAAAAAAAAAAGGTACATTCTATCCATTCTTTGACATAGCTTCCATCTCTGTGGGTCATGTGATGCTTCCCAGTCCCTTTTGCTCCGTGACGCAAAGGCCCATCCCATTCTAATTCTGGAGAAGCCAAATTTCCACGTCTTATTATTTGAAATACTTCAGCGGCTCTCACCTTTCCTCTTCATCTTTACACGGTTTTTGAAAATAGCTTCATAGGTTGCTGGAGATGAGAAACACCTCTGGTCTCTCTCCCACCTCTCAATTGCTCTTTTCAAATTTTTATATTCATGGGGGCATAGGGCTTGTGCTTTGGGTGGGGGGAACCACAAACTAATAATAATAGGCAGCAGAAGCAGAGACTAAATTAACTTTTAATGTCCAGATAAGCTTGCTGACCCAAGGACTAAATTATATAAGCCCTCCAAGGGGAAATGATTTGAAATCTTTTAAAATTAGAGGGAATGGAGATGGGAGTTGACCCTTGGTTCACCTGCTCTGTGTTCTGTAATTCTCTCCATTGCCCTAGTGGTCACATCCATCATAAGCATTGTTTAATGATTTGCATGTTCTCCAAACAGAGAAAATGCTCCCTAGGGGGCATGTCAAGGGCCCTTCCCTCTTAGAATAGCAACTAGCAAATATTTGAGGGCTACAGTGGAGGCCCTAGTGTGTATGGGCAGGATAGAAGAAGGTGGGCAGTGAGAGGTCTCCCTTCTATGACTCCCCTGGGCATGGTCCTAAGAGTTGCTCACTTTTCTATTCCCTAGCCCTGTATTCTGAGAAGCAGATTGATGCCAGCTTATGTTCTGAACAGGAGACTTCTGCTGGGTCACAGCTGCAAAAATGGGGATGATAGTGAAAGGCACAGGGTATGCAAACTTGCAGATGCCTGTATCTTGGTCCCTGTTTGATAGAAGTGATGTAACATTTGACAAAAGTTAGTCAGTTAGCAAGTATTTATCAAATCCTTGCACTATCCTAGGTACATGCAGAGAGCTTATATAATGCATAAATGTATGTGTTTATGTACATATTTATTATATATTTATGTAATACATTATGTACATATCATATGATTTATATGTGTGTGTCTATATATATGTATATATAGACACACATATACACAATATGTCCCCAAAGTCTAATTGTAGTTTAACTTATAGTTTTAACTTCACTAAGACTTTTAGAACATTATATCAAATCATATGTGTGTCCATATAGCTGTCCTAAATTGTGTACAACAAATAATAAGCAAATGGAACATTTAGGTTTCCCAAAACCTTATTCCAAAGGACTCATTACCTTTCTCTTCTCCTTCCTCTTCTGTGACCTCTAACCCTTTGAAAAAGCAGGCAGTTGCATGCAACTTTTTATATTCCAAATCCAATTACTCTGATGGCATCATTACATCAGCCCCTCACAGTGTCCCTTAGGTACCAGTGAAATCCTAGGGGCTATGCCTGAGCTAATGGAAAGGGTAGGTAAGTTCTGCCCTCCCGTGCTTACACATTCGCACTCGGTCTCTGATTATTACTCCCACCCTCTGCCCTCCACCCCACCCCCACGCCATTCCCCAGATAGTTTGGTATTTGAGACTATTTGTTTGTTTTTTTTACCTTATCTCTATATTTTCATAAACTCTGATTTACCTAAGTTACCTAGCTCATTGGTTCTCCCTGCCCCTCTCTTGCTTGCTTCTGCTTCCTTTACTTGGTTTTAAACAATTTATTTCAACCCTTAGTAGCATCCAGAAATTGCAGAGCTGAGCAGAAGCTTGCAAATACAACCTTTCTATCTTATGCTATTTACTGCTGTGAGGTGGCGGAGGAGCTGATTAATTCTGGACTGAAGCCAACTACTTCAGTCTGGGGAGGTGGGTCAGAGGAAGACAAGGAGTATTGTATTTATCATTGAATACTGAGAAGACTGGTGGAGAGTTGATGCTACTTAGAGCAGAATGTGAAAACACTGGGTGAAAAGCGTTGGCAGTGCAGCAATGGCACCTCGATGGGCCAACCTGAGAGAGATGCTTTCCTCAAGATGTTCATGGCAGTATCATTGGGTCTCTTCTCTACTATTCCCAATAGAGTGAGCTTTCTTTGAGAGCAGGGACTGTTTCCTTTTTGTTTTTGTATTCTTGGTGCCTAACGTGGTACTCGGCACATAGTAGGTGCTAAATACATGCTTGTTTAGTTGAATACCACATACCTAAATTGTATTAGAATTTTAACATTTCTAAAATGTATTTTAATTTTTGGAATAAAACAAGCACTTCTGGAACATAGTATGACTTAAAAAATGATTGAACATGAAATTGGAATTTTTTTCAGAGATGTGTAAGCATCTCCAAGACAAGGAACTGTGTCATCATTAATCTTTTAATGCCTAAATATATAGCACAATGCTTACATATGGTAGGCACTTTTAATAAATGTCAAATGAATGAGTGGATTGGAGGGAAATAGTCTTGCATTAACCAAATACAGTTGGCCCCTTGGAGGGGCAGAGGGAAAACAGGAATGCTGTGTATAAATGGAGCATGGGCATTCTATAATGGAATTTTCATATCTAGAGTATTCCTGGAATTTTAATGCCCACTCTGAGAAGCCCCCAATAGAGTAAAAGTTCCTTCAAACCAGGGACTGGTTTTCATTTTGTCTTTGTATGTCGAGTACCTAGGACAGTATCTTGCAGATGTCTGATAAATGCTTGTTGGATTGAATTGGAAACTAGATGGAGAAAATGAACATCATAGCCTAGTAAACCCTCGGTCTGAGAGGGTAATCACTCACCAGTCTAGTTTTTTGAGGACAGGGTGGCATAATAACAGTAAGGAATCAATTAAAAGTAAAGCAAGTAGCCATTTATTCCGGCCAGGTGACGCAGAGTGGAAGGTAGATGACAATCTACCCCCAGCATGACATGTCTCTTTATATAGAGATTTTTAGGGCAGCATTCATAAGTTAAACATTATTCAAAGTAACACTGTGTGAAACAAAACAAAGAAAGATGGCCATTCGTGAAATACAAGTGGTTAAGAACAAAAAGAATAGTATACTTGTTAGAGAAAAATATGTATTCTTAGCTATAGGAGACATACATAAGAGAGTTGTCGTCTGAGTATGGCTGGTCTCACTTGAATCAAAGAAATCTTGCCATCTGGCCAGAGAGAGAACAGAACTTTCCCAGGACTCTGGAATCTTCCAGCTTCAGTTAGTTAAGTCTTTTGGTTCTGATAAGAGGTGAGAATGAGACATTGACAGACAGTAGCTGCTCCAGCTATCCTTCCTTCATTAACAATAAAATAGCTGAAGTCAGTTTGCCTTTAAACATGGCTGTTCCTAAGGAGGAGAGAGCAGAAGAGGGGGTCTTTGTGTTACACAAACATGTCAGGGAAATTCATGGTGCAATATGAAGGGGGTTTGGTATGGAACACTAAGTCAAAGGCAATGAGAAGTCACTACTTACTTCAGGATACTTGCTGAGGTCAGTCTCTGAGATTCATTGGGGAGGGGGGTGTCTTTATCCACTTCTACACCTAAAAAAGAGTCAAAGAATGAAGCATTCCGGTCCATACTCCACAGAAGTAGCAGATGGGCAATGGAGCTGATGTTGGTTAACCTGAATATCTTATCCTTTTTCTAGATGTCTACATGTCAAAGATGCTATGGAACAGAATTTCTTAACCTACGTTCTATAGACTCCCAAAAAGTCCATGAACTTATGTGGGAAGAAAATTACATCTTTCATTTTCCTAACTTTTAGCTGGAATTGAGCATTTCTATTAATTATGACTTTAAAAAAAAACCTTTATTTTGAGAAGGGGTCCTTAGGTTTCATCAGACTTACAAAGGGGTCTGAAGTCACAAAGTAATATTTTTCACTATAGAGCAATGGTAGCAAACTCAAATAGAAACAGGGGTTAGTAAGGATCCCTATGGGCCACACATGACTTAGAAAGCAACATATTAATATTATCTATGTTCTATTATTTTCTTGGCAGGTAGACTCCCAACTACATTTAAAAAATTTTTGATTTATTTTGTTAAATATTTCCCAATTATCATCCTAACAATATTGTTGTTACTGGTTGTTAGGATGATCAACCCTGAAAGACTTAAGTACTCTGATCAAGACAATGATCCAAAACAATTCCAAATCATCCATGATGAAAAATGTTATCCACCTCCGGAGAAAGAACTGATAAATTCTGAATGCAGATAGAAGCATACTTTTTTAAGCTTTATTTTTATTGTTTTATTTTGTTTGTGTTTTCTTTTGTGACATGGCTAATATGGAAATATTTTGCATAACTCCACATGTATAATTGATATGAAATTGTCTCCCTTTTCAAGGAGCAGGAGAGGGAGGAGGGAAGGAGAGAATTTGGAATTAAATTTTTTTTAAATTATTTAAAATTGTTTTATATAATTGTTCTTCCAGATGAATTTTGTTATTTTTTTTCTAGCTCTATAAAATAATTCTCTGGTAGTTTGATTTCTATGACACTAAATAAGTGAATTAGCTGAGATGGAATTGTCATTTTTACTATAATGGCCCAGCCTATCCATGAGCAATTAATATTTCTTCAAATATTTAGATCTATCTTTATTTGTGTGAAAAATGTTTTGTAACTGTGTTCATATAATCCCTGGATTTTCTTGGCAGGTAGACTCCCAAGTATTTTATGTTGACTGCAGTTATTTTAAAAGGAATTTCTCTATCTCTTCCTGATGGGTTTTCTTGGTAGTATATAGAAAAACTGATGATTTATGTGGTTATATTTTATAACCTACTGCTTTGCTGAAGCTAGTAATTGTTTCAACTAGTTTTTAATTGATGCTCTAGGATCCTCTAAGTACAATATTGAATAATAACGGTGATAATGATATCCTTGCTTCACCCCTGATCTTTCTAGGAAGGCTTCAAGTTTACGTCCATTATTGATAATGTTTACTTTTGGTTTTAGAGAAATACTACTTATCATTTTAAGAAAAACTCCATTGATTCTTATCCTTTCTAGTATTTTAAATATTCTGTCAAAGTCTTTCTGAATCTATTGATAGAATTATATTATTTTTTTTTGTTTTTTTTGTTATAGTCATTATGCTCATAGATTTTCTAATACTGAAGCAGCCCTGCATTTCCTGGTATACATCCCATCTGGTCATACTCTATGATCTTTGTGATATATTACTATAATCTCCTTGCTAGTATTTCATTTAAAATTGTTGCTTGGATATTTATTAAGATAATTGGTCTGTAATTTTCTTTCTCTGCTTTTGATCTTCCTGGTGTAAGTATCAGTATTTTTTTCATTAAAGGAATTTGGTAGGACTCCTTCTTTATCATCAAAAATAGTTTATGTAATTTTGGGATTAATTGTTCCTTAAATGTTTGGTAGAATTCACTTGTTGGGGCAGCTAGGTGGCACGGTGGATAGAGCACCAGCCCTAGATTCAGGAGAACCTGAGTTTAAACCTGGCCTCAGACACATAGCACTTACTCGCTGTGTGACCCTGGGCAAATCTCTTAACCCCATTGCCTAGCCAAAACAAACAAACAAACAAACAAACAAAAGAATTCACTTGTAAATCCATCTGGTCCTGGGAATCTTTTTTTTTTATTAAGGAGCTCACTGATGGCTTACTAAATTTATTTTTCTAAGATACAGCCATTTATATATTCTATTTCCTCTTCTGTTAATCTTTTATTAATGGTTTATATCTTTGTAGATATTCATCTGTTTCATTTAGGTTGTCAGTTTTACTGGCACATAATTGGACAAAATCACTCCTAATAATTACTTTAATTTTATCTTCATTGTAGTGCATTTACTCTTCACATTTTTGATACTAGTAATTTGAGTTTTTTATCTTTTTTAAATCAAATTAACCAATGGTTTGTTTATTTTATTTTTTCATAAAGCCATCTCCTAGTTTAATTTATTAGTTCAATGTTTTTTATTTCAATTTTATTAATCTCTCCTTTGATTTTCAGGATTTATATTTTAGTATTTAATTAGGAATTTTAATTTGTTCTTTAAGGTTTTTTTAAGTTGCATGCCCAATTCATTGATTGGCTCTTTCTCTCTTTTATTGATGTACATGTTCAGAGATACAAATTTTCCCCTAAGTATTGGTTTGGCTGCATCCCACAAATTTCGGAATGTTGTCTCATGGTCATCATTCTCTTTAATGAAATTATTGATTGTTTCTATGATTTGTTCTTTGACCCACTCATTCTTTAGAATTAGATTATTTTGTTTCCAATTTAATCTATGCTTCTATGGTCCTTTATTAAATGTAGTTTTTATTACATTATACACTGAAAGGGATGCAATTACTATTTCTGCTTTTCTGCATTTAATTGTGAGGATTTTATACTCTAATATATGATTAATATTTGTGAAGGTACCATGTACAGCTGAGAAAAAGGTATATTACTTTCTATTCCCATTCACCTTTCTCCAAAGGTCTATCACATCTACCTTTTCTAAGATTCTATTCATCTCCTTGACTTCTTTCTTATTTATTTTGTGGTTAGATTTATCTAGCTCTGAGAGGGGAAAGTTGAGGTTCCTGACTAGTATGGTTTTACTGTCTATTTCCTTCCATACCTCATTTAATTTTTCCTTTAAAATTTCGATCCTATACCATGTAGTACATATATTTGGTTTAGTATTGATATTTCTTCATTATCTATAGTTCCTTTTAGCAAGATACTGTTCTCCTATTTATCCCTCCAATTAGGTCTGTTTTTGCTTTTGCTTTGTCTGAGGTCATGATTACAACCCCTGTCTCTTTTATTTCAGCTGAAACATAATAGGTTCTGCTCCAGTCCCTTATTTTAACTCTGTGCATGTTTCTATGCTTCAAGTGTGTTTCTTGTAGACAACATATTGCTGGATTCTGATTTCTAATCCAGCTATCTGCTATCTGCTTTCATTTTATGAGTGAGTTCATCCCATTCACATTTATAATTACTGTGCATTTTCCTCCATCCTATTTTCTTCTGTTTATCCTCTCTCTTTTATCTCTCTCTTTTATCATGTCCTGCTTTTGAAGTCTGTTTTGCTTCTGACCACTGCCTTCTTTTATCTGCCCTCCTCTTATCATCTCTCTCCACATTTCCTTATCCCTTTCCTCTCCTACTTCCCTACTGGATAAGATGGATTTCTATTACCAATTGAGTGTGTGTGTGGGGGGGTGTGGGTGGGTGTGTGTGTGGATACATGTGTGTGTGGTGTATGTTTCCATTTCCCCTTCACAACTTAGATGTAAGTGAGGTTCTGATATTGCCCAGTCCTCTCTCCCCCCACCATCATTTTTCTCTCCACTGTTAAAGCTCTTCCTTGTGTGCATCTTTTATGTGAGATAATTTCCCCCTTTCTTCCCTTCCTTCCCCCATTCTCCAAGGGTATCCCACTTTCTCACCTACCCATTTTATTTTATACATCTTCTCAACATAATCAACTCATTTTCATGCCCTCTTTCTATGTAGAATCCTTTTGCCTTCCTTAATAATGGTAAAGTTCTTAGAAGATACATGCATGATCTTCCCACATAGAAAGGTAAACAGTTTTACCTTATTGAGTAACTTATGATTTATCTTTCATATTTACAATTTTATGCCTCTCTTGAGTCTTGTATTTGAAAGTCATTTTTTCTATTCAGCTCTTGTCTTTTCATTAAGAATGCTTGAATGTCCTCTATTTCATTAAATATCCATATTTTCCCTTGAAGGATTATACTCAGTTTTGCTGGGTAGATTCTTCTTGGTTGGAATCCTAGCTCTTTTGCCTTCCAGAATGTCACATTCTAAGCCCTCCTCTCCTTTTACATCATAGCTGTAAAATCTTATTTGATCCTTACTGGGGCTCCATGGTATTTGAATAGTTTCTTTCTGACTGCTTGAAATATTATTTCTCTTTGATCTGGGAGTTCTGGAATTTGAATATAATATTGCTGGGAGTTTTCATTTTGAGATCTTCTTCAGGTGGTGATTGGTGAATTCTTTCACTTTCTATTTTGTGTTCTGGTTCTAGAATATCTAGGTAATTTTCCTTGGCAATTTCTTGGAATATTATGTCTAGGCTCTTTCTTTGATCTTTCAGGCAGTCCAAAAATCCTTTTTTTAACATTTAATTTTTATATTTTTCTCAATTAAATATACACAGAAATTTAAGCATTCTTTTCTTAAAATTTAGAATTCTAAATTCTTTCCCTGCCTCCCCCCTCCTTTAGGAGGCAAGCAGTTTAATATAGTTTACACATGTACAGTCATGGAAAATATTTCTGTATTAGCCATGTTAGCAGAATAAAACAGAGACCACAAAAAAAAACCCACAAAGAAAGCAAGAATAATAAAGTTTAAAATGTATGCTTCAATCTGTATTTTTGCTCCATCAGTTCTTTTTCTGGAGGTGGATAGCATTTTTCCTCATAAGTCCTTTAGAATTGTCTTATAGTCCAATAATTCTTAAATTATCTCTCCTCAATCTATTTTCCAGATCAGTTGTTTTTCAGATGAGATATTTTATATTTTCTTCTATTTTTTCATTCTTTTTATTTTTTTGATTTTTTTTTTCATATCTCATGGAATCATCAGCTTCCACTTTCCTGATTCTGATTTTTAAGGAATTATTTTCTTCCATGAGCTTCCATACCTCTTTTTCCATTTGGCCAATATTGTTTGTTAAGGTGTTATCTTCTTCAGTATTTTTTTGTGCCTCTTTTACCAACCTGTTGTCTTTTCGTAATTTTCTTCCCTTGCTTTCATTTCTTTACCTAATTTTTCCTCTACAATTCTTATTTGATTTTGAAAATAATTTTTAGCTCTTCTAGGAAGTTTTGTTGGTCTTGTGTCAAATTCACATTTTTTTTCCTTTGAGGCTTTGCTTGTAGCTGTTTTGACCTCAGTATCTTCTGAATTTGTGTCTTGATTTCCCTCTTACCATAGTAGTTTTTTATCATCAAGTTTTTGTTGTTATTGTCGTTGTTGTTGTTTGTTAATTTTCCCACCCTACTTTTTTATTTGGAGCTTTATTTTAATGTTGGGTTTTGTTTCTGGTATGGGGGGGGAGGGCGTTATTTCAAGCTGCAGGCTTTTTTGCTCTTCTGCTTTCAGAGCTAGTTCTGAGGATTTGAAAGTTTCCAGTGCTTCCAAGGTGGTATGATCTGAGGTCAGGTGTGGCTATTGCTCTTCTGGTCTGCACTCTGGTCTTTGCCCAGAAAGGGCTCCTGATCCCTTGGGATTGTAATCAATACTGCTCCTCAGAGACCCTGATCCCTTGGTTCCAAAAGCAATACTGTCCCTCAGGGCTTTCAGTCCCTCTTCTCTGCCCTTGAACTGTGACATAGAAGTGTGTATAGGCAATGGAGTTGCCAAACAGTGTCTGGTACTGTATTCAGTGTTAGCACAGGGGTCCCCCATAACCTCTTTCTGACAAGTTCCCAGGTCCCCTTGTAGTCTCTGGCTTGAGAGCTCCCAATGCTGCTGCTACTTCTGTTGCCACCACCTATTCCTCCCCATTGATGTTTCTTTCACATGTGCTCCAGACCAGCCTCCTCCCCCATGACACAGATCTCTCTCTTCCCAACCTTCTATGTTGTCTTGGACTGGAAGAATGTCTCATTTTTATTTATTTTTTTTTTTGGTTGGCTTTGCCACTCCAGAATTCAATTTGAGGCATTATTTTAAAGGTGTTTGGAGGAGAATGATGGAAGAACTCACCTGAGTGCTTTCTTTACTTTATCATCTTGGCTCTGCCCCTGAAAGTTGACCCCCAACTAAATTTTAATCTTGTTGGACAGAACTAGGAAGTGTGAACCACTGCATGTTCACCACTTCTGCTGTAGAGAGATTCCTACACTGGTGAGGAGATTGGTCTAGATAACCAGAAAGTTACCTTCCAAGTCTTCCAACTTTCCAGCTCTTTCCAAGAATGCTCCAGTTCTTCATTTAAGTAACAAGCAGTGGGGCAGATAATCCACTCAGCCTTGATGTGAGTCAGGGTGCAAAGGTTAGTTGAGCTATCTGAGATTTAGTACCTCAAACATGCTTTACTCCTCTAAGTTAGTCTGACCCAAGGACTCCATTGACCTTGCTTTGATTGTCACACAGGACCAGGGATTTGAATGCTGGTCTGCTGCTGGACATATTACCACCCTTCTCCACTCCCCATTTTGCTTCTGGCATGTCCTTTGGCTAGGATGAAGCTCCCTTCCCTGACCATTAATCTCTTCATGGTCTCTACATTGGCTCATCATTCAGCTTGATGACTCTGTGAGCTTTTGGATATTCAGTACAGCCTCTATTGATCACTGGCTGGTGCTAGAAGCAAAATGTGATCATTTGAATTTTCTTATTGCTTAGATTCTAGATAAATGTGGGTCTTCTCTAGCAATAATCAGTTGATTGGTTGGAAGCAGTTCTTGGAAAAATATGGAGGTGGAGACCATTTCTGCCAAAGCATCTTTAATTGGGAATACATGCTAACTGGCCAGAATAGCTTCTAACTCTGTCATCAGCTTTGGCAATTGGTTCTTCCCCCTGTCATGAGTTCAGTTGCCTCCCTTAGTGCCTAAAAGTAGCCCAGAATGTCTTGATTCTTAGACAACCAAGAGGCTTGTCTGACACATAGATGGTTGAGTTCTCCTTTCTCTGGGCAAGATCATTTGGGCATATTTCAGAGAGGCCTTGGGTAGAGGAAGGGTTGTATCCTAGAGTCTGTGAAGAGGACTTTTGCTTACTGACATATATACATATGTGTGTGAGGATGACATCTTACATTTATATGGCACCTTAAGGATCATAAGAGTTTCCTTATAACAACCCTATGATAAAGGTAGCCCAAGAATTCTTATCCTAGTATGATAAATGAGGAAACCAAGGTTTCAGAAGATTGTGACTTGCCCAAGGTCATACAGGGCCCACAGTCCATAAGGGTCCAAGCTAGGATCTGAACCTAAATTTTCTGCCTCTGAAAGGTCCTTTCTTTCCCTATAAAATATGGCCTCTGGTTACAACTAAAGCCATCAAAAGATGAGTCAATTAATAGATTTTGCCTTTGTTGAAACTTCTGTTCTCTGAAATTTTTTGAGAATTCAATTTCAAGTCCTCACTAAAATCCCACCTTCTAGACTTCCTTAAACTCTCTTATTTCTAGAACTTTTTCTCAGTTAATTATTTCCTATATGAAGCTTATTTGTACATATTTGTTTCCTTGTCTTCCCCACTAGATTGTGAGCTCCCTGAGAGCAGGGACTATCTTTTACCTCTTTTCTTATTGTTAGCACTTAGCACAGTGTAGCTACTTAATCAATGCTTTTTGACTGACAGACTGACAGACATTAAAAAAAACTGTATTTGTTTAGCTTGATATTTGGACATTTCCATACTTCTATGAATATGTATCTCACTAATGTGGGTGCTCCTTCCGTTGGTGTAGATTATCACCCATCTTTTCCTTCTGCTTGGCTTTTGAATGTCCTTCATAATTAAGCCCAATCTGCTTTTCCAGTCTGTTTACACATTACTCCCCTGGGATCCAATGACATCAGCCTCCTCACTATTCCTTGAACACAATACTCCATGCCCAACACTCCAGGCATTTTCACTGACTGTCCCTCATGCCTGTCATTCTCTCCCTCTTTAAGTCTCAACTAAAATCTCACATTCTATAAGAGGCCCTTTTCAGTCCCTCACAATGCCTTTCCTCTATGATTATCTTCTCTCTATCATATATATAATTTTTTGGTACATAGATGTTTGCATGTTGTCTCTGCCATTAATAATAATAGCTAATATTTATATAGTGCTTACTATGTGCCAGGCACTGTGCTAAGCACTTTACAGTTGAGGATAGGGACTGATATTTTGCCTTTCTTTTCATCCCCAGAGCTTATCACATGCCTAGTATGTGCTCCACTTTTAGCAAATGCTTGTTAACTTAACTAGTTGTCTTTTCATTCTAGGCAACTTTTGCCTATGACTTTTCATAAATTCTCTCCTGAGAATTGACCCAGTGTGCTGGGGACCTTCCTCTAAATTGCTTGAAATTCTGGGTTTGTAAAGCATACCTGCCTGGTATAGATACATACTTCATCAATTCTTGTTTCTTTCCCTTCCCCTTTTGCCTCATGGCAAGTATACCAGCTTTACTGGTCACATATTTCTCTGATGCTACCTTTTATGAGATTTCTCTTGCAAGTCTTCATTGGTGATACTTTGCAACCTACTCAT
This sequence comes from Vombatus ursinus, assembly GCF_900497805.2. Taxonomy (NCBI): domain Eukaryota; kingdom Metazoa; phylum Chordata; class Mammalia; order Diprotodontia; family Vombatidae; genus Vombatus; species Vombatus ursinus. Next base: position 888,296 of record NW_020954598.1, on the reverse strand, counting down.
TGCCCCTTGGGTGACCAGCAACTCTGGTGTTTCAATGATTCATAGCCATATAGTATCATTGGAAAGATATTGATGAAAAGATGTAGCTTTGTTTCAGAGAGTTTGATAAAGTAATAGATTGTGCTTTTGTCTACTCTTTTGTTCCAGAGACTGACTGTAAAAGAAACAATTCTCTTTGGAGTGCTGAATCTCTGTTGAGTTTTAGTTCAATAAGCAATCATAGAATGGATATATCAACTAATGGTGACATTTTTAGGTGATTGACAAACCTATTGATGGTCAAAAAAATTAAAATCTCCAGCTGTTGGTCTTCCAAAAAAGCTCATGCCCTCCAGCAAGAAGTAGTTTGAGAAGTGTGAGATAAACGTCTGCCATTGAGGTCTCCACTTTTTTAATTGTGTCTGATTCTGTTGCTCATATACTATAGAAAGACTGCATAGCTATGAGTGGAAAGACAGTAGGACGTGGAGTCAAGACTGCCAGGCCCACTTCTACATGCCCACATTTTCTAACTATGTGAACATGGACATATTCCTTACTATAATTCTCATGGCCAGAAATTCCTCATTTGTAAAATGAGAATAATAATATTTACACTTTCATCTTATGAAGGATGTTGTGAGGAAAACTTCTATCCCCCTAAAATTCACTCTGTACCTACAAACTTGTATAGGTCTTGGTGCATTCAATAGGAGAAACCAAAGTAAGCTGGCTTAAGGGAAACCACTGTGGAAAAAAAAACGCTAAACTGGGAGTCACAAGGACTGGATTATAGGCCTGGTTCTGGCAACACCTAACAATTTAGCCTAGGTTAAATCATGTGACTCAGTTTCTACTGCTGTGATATTATCATCACCATTGACATTTATAGAGCATCTTAAAGTTTACAAAGCATTTTTTGTTTGTGGTAATAATAATTAGCTATTCATTTTGGTAGTATTTTAAAGTTTGTGAAGCACTATAGAGAAATTTTCTCATTTCATCCTCATGACAGCCCTTTGAGACAAGTACTTCAGGTGTTATCAACCCCATTTTACAGAGGAGGAGGAGAAGAAGAAAACAGATTCAGAGAGGTTGGGTCACTTGCCCATGAATGTGCATAGCTAGAAAGTGTCAAAGGCAGAATGTAAACTTAGGCTGTGGTGACAGTATGGGAATGTTTGACCTGCCCACCTTACTGCGTACCTATGAAAGTTAAATAAAGATTTTAAATGGATAGCTTAAAGAGAATAAATGTATTATTCTTATGTCTTGGGTCTGCTGAATGTGTTATTGAATGCTCATGGTTGGAATGGTCCCAGAAAAGGCAGTGCCAGACCCTGGAGCAGATTTGGGGGAAGGGGAAAGACTCTAGCCAGCCAACCCCAGCTCCATTGTCTGTCTCCCACTTCTTTGGGAGTGCAAAGAGCATCCCAAATAGAGAGGAAGATGAATAAACCTCCCAGGTATTTTTTGAGATGCAGCTGAGTGAGACACTGTTATTTTAGACCCTAATTAATTCTAAAGCCAGTGGCATTTAAGGATCATTGTCGTTGTTGTTGTTATTGTTGTTCCTAATGACATTTTTAGAATTGGGGCCCTAAATCGGCAGTGTGTGCTGCCAGGTTTGAATTACATCCTCGGTATTCTCAGCAAAAAAAAAAAAAAAATGCGCCCAAGTTGGCAGGAGCTAGCAGAGTCAGTGTTAAGCTCTTGAAATAAGGCACCTTCTCATGGATTGAACTCATTCCCTGAAGGAAACAGTAGCAAGAACAATCTTTTTTGATCTGCTACACTGGGTCTTGTATTTCCTTAGCAGGCGTGTATGGAGAGAGCTGTCTTTTACCAGCTGAAGGGTTTCATTTGGTCTGCGCTAATAGAATCTGCCAGTCCCATTAAACACACTGTGGCATTTTAACAGTTTTGTCTTGTTTAGTGTTTTGTTCTTTTTTTTATGAAGATTGGCTTTCATGGTACTATGTTCTATCTCATGTCAGAAAAGTTGATTTTAATAAAAGTGCCATGGGGTGGAGTGGGGGGAACAACCATCTCACATTTTAACAAAGGAGCTAACTGACTCTTTTGTATCCGCAACGTTATCTCTTTCACAGAAACCTCAAAGGCCTCATAAGGCTCCTAGAAATAAACAGGACCCTTGTCATACTAAATATTACTGAATAAACAACACTGAACTGGGAGTCAGAGATCTTGGGTTCCAGTCCTGGTTCTGCCATTGCCTGGCTATGCAAACTTGAGCAATGCACTCCTTCTTCCTGGACATCACTTGTCCCCTCTGTGTAATGGGTGAGGTGGAGGTAGGGAGGGATTGCATTAGCTGACCTCAGAGCTCCCTTCTGTCTCTGACATACTATAATTCTGGGAAGAGGATGATGTTTGTTTTGTTTTTCTTTCATTATAGTGTGAGATAAGAGACATCCTAGCATAGTAGATAGAGGTAAAGATTGAAGTCAAGAAAATCTAGGATAAAGTATTGCCCTTGCCAGGGGCAAGCCAGTTCTAACTGGTTGTGAGAGGAACCCAATGTTAAATTTTCAGCTTGAGCATTAATACCTCAGAAATCAGCAATCAACACAAATTAGTGCTTGATTCATTGTTTTTTGATTGTCTAAATGTAAGATGCAGACTAATGCAAATTAAACTTAAATGTGTATACCTGTATTTGTCACTACTCCACACTGCCCCCCAGCCTAGGCATTGAACATTTCCCAGCCCACCTTGGTATCATGGTATAAATGTGCTTTATCTGTCTGAGGAATGATGTCATCACCAGATTAGTGGACTGATGACTATTGGATAATAGTATTAATAAATGGAATTTATATAGTACCATAAGGTCCCATTCATTATCTCATTTGAACCTCACAACATTCCTGCCCCTGCCACATACTGGCTTTGTGATGATGGGAAGTCATTCAACTTTCAGTACCATGGACAGCTCTCTAAAGCTATAAGGTACAAGTGAATTGTAGAATTACTAGAGGAAGTTTCCATACCAGGAGCACCATACACTTATATTTTTGGATCTGCAACCAAAAAAGCAAATGATAGCTATTCAAGGTCAGGGCATTGCTACCTGAAATGGTTGTTATTCAGTCATTTTTGAGTCATTTTCAACTCTTTGTGAGCCCATTTGAGGTTTTCTTGGCAACAATACTGGAGTGGTTTGCTATTTCACTCTCTAGCTCATTTTATAGATGAGGAAACTGAGGAAAGTGACTTGCCCAGGGTCACACAGATAGTAAGTATCTGAGGCTGGACTTGAACTTAGGTCTCTGTCCACTGTACCACCTAGCTGCCTGAAATCACAGAAAGGTTATTCTTAAAGAGACCAGACATTCATCAATGCTGACTTTGCAATTCAGTGATAGAAACTATACCATAAACCACACATAGTTAATAAAAGGCTTTTTGACTGACCACAGGCCACAAAAATTTAGGACCTATCAGATATCTAACAAGACACAACCTGGTGGCTAGAATTATACACCAGAAGGTCCCTAACTTTTTAAAACTAACAAATGACAAACATTTGTGCTATAGAGATCTCAAAATGTGCTTGAGAATTCAACAAACACATTTCAGTAGAACCAGAGCATCATCTCAGACAGAAGAGTTGCCCACAATCACTTGAACAACATGATCCATAAAAAATTTAAAAACAATGTTTTTAATCTCCAAGTTACATGGAATAAGAAGCTTTTAGGATACAGAGACAGAGGAGGAGAAACCAAAACCATGTGGGAACAGGATGAGGTGCATGTTATCCCATCTTCCACCTAGTTGTCCCAAAGTTATGTCAGTGAGCCTAGAAGGGATGAGCTTATACCCCCAAACTTTTATTCAGCTACAAAAGTAGTCATTTTATCCAGCTGTTCAATGGTCCTCAGAATATTAAATGCAAAAGAAAAAGAAGAGACTGACCTGTCCTAGGATCATTTCTATCTAAACTTCATCAAATTACAAATGAGAACAAGATGACAATAGCAACAATAATAATAGTAATAAAAATAATAATTGATAGATGTCTCATGGGGCAGCTAGGTGGTACAGTGGGTAGAGCACTTGACTTGGAGTCAGGGAGACCTGAATTCAAATTCAGCCTCAGGCACTTAATAGCTGTGTGATCCTGGAAAAGTCACTTAACCCTGTTTGCCTGAGTTTCCTCATCTGAAAATGATCTGGAGAAGGAAATTGCAAACTACTCCAGTACCTTTGCCTAGAAAACCCCAAATGGGGTCACAAAGAGTCAGGACTGAAAGGATTCAACAACAACAATCCCTCTTCTATATGACAGCCCTTCAGACATTTTAGGACTGTCCTCATGTCCCTCTAGTCTACAGATGTTAAAAAAAAAAAAAGAAAGGAAGAAGGAAGTTAATAAAGAGCTCTTTTCTTTTAACGGGATATAATGAGGTGGCCTTGTAATGATACAGGAACTCAACTTTGAATCTGTATTCTGCTCACATCTATCCCCTCCTAGCTTCATGGGCCCCTATAGTGAAGGAAGTGAATTACAGGCTAGAGCTGAAGCCCAGAGCATTGAGTGGACCAGGGAATGTAGTTTGCAGTGATGAGCTGAGCATCTGCATGAAAATGGGGATAAACCAATGAGAGAAATGAGTGAGAGGCAGCAAAAACAGCAGATTAAGGCACTAATTTATGAGTTCTAATAGGGAAGGAAATAAGCCCCAAAACAGAGTTATTAAAATGCCAGTAAACAAATTGCCTGCACACACAAATGAAGCACTAGTAAATAGGATGGAATAAAGCAAAACAAAAATCAAAGTGATTTGAGTAGATTAGGCTTATGGGTAGATAAGTGCCTCATGTAATTCAATGAAGCATAGTCTAAAGCAGTGATGCTGAGGAATGAATGCAGACCTGGGAGGAGAGAGGCTTGATTACCTACACAATGCAAAATCCTTGGGCTATTCCCCACTACGGGGTTACAGTTTTTAGGTTAAAGCTTAGGAGATGTAGATGAATATTTATGTGTTACCATATTCCTCTGGGTGCATGATATGGGTGCAATATAGCTCCCTGGACTTCAGGTTTCTCTTCTGCAAAGTGAGAGGGTGAAACTAAATGGCCTTGTAGGTCCCTTACAAATCTATCATTCTATAGTTCTGTGAGATGAGGGAAGGCTAGCCCAGTTGTTTCATGAATAATTGTTGTCTTTCGGTATTTAAGTTGGAACTATAGATAGAGCACTGACCTTGGAGTCAGAAAGTTCAAATCCTGCTTCAGACACCTAGCTAGGTGTGTGATTCAATTACTATCTGTACTGTGTGTAGGAGGACTGTGTACTAGGTACTATGGAAGATACCAACAAGAATAATAATACAGTACCTGCACTCAAGGAGCTTCTAGTCTAGAAGGAAAGATAAGAAAGTTTTACAAACAAATATATTATGCGTCACCAAGTATAGGATCATTCTGGGCCTCAGTTTCCATATCAGCTGCTAGTAGTGTCTTCTCCTCATAGGTTCCCTTCCATCTACTCTGTATTTTGCAGAGATGCTGACATTGGACTAGTCAATTAACCCTGTTTGCCTCTGTAAAATGAGTTGGATAAGGAAATGGTGAATCACTCAAGTATCTTTACCAAGAAAACCCCAAATGGGGTCATGAAGAGTTGGACACAGTTGAACATTTATTCTCATTGAAATGTGTTCTCCTTGAGAGCAATGATTGTTTTTGCATTTTTATTGTGTCCCCAGTGCTTAGTACAATGCCTGGCACATAGTAACCACTTAATAAACATTTGTTCATTCCTGAATTAAATGACACCTCTCTTGCCTACCACACTTGATTTATTGTGGGAATCAAGTGAAATAATAGATATTAAAATGTCTTTAAAAGAGTGATATTTCATATATACATAAAATAAACATTTTTACATACAAGCGAAAATAAAATCTAACATTTATATAGCACTTTAAGGTTGCCAATATGCTTTTTACAAGTTATCTCATTTGATTTCATTTTATATATGCATAGATATATTTTTAAAATAAACAAAAGACTCTAATGTATCCAGTATTCAGAATGCTTTCCCTACCTCCCTTTTCCATGTGTTGAATTAGTACTCATCCTTTCTTTTTTTAATTCAATTTTATTTAATTTCCATTTCCAAATTCTCTCTCTCTCCCACCCATTGAGAAGGCAAGAAATACAAAACCCATTACAAATATGAAATCATGCAAAACATATTTCTGTATTAGCCATGGTATAAAAAAAAAGAAAGAGGAAAAAATATGCTTCAATTTGCACTGAGTTGATCAGTTCTCTGTCTGGGGGTGGATAGCATTTTTTGTCATGCATCCTTTGGAATTATGGCGGATCGTTGTGTTTATCAGTTACCAAGTTGTTCAGTTTATTATCTTTACAAAGTACTCATCTTTTCAAGCCCAAGTCATGTTCCTCCTCCTCCATGAAGCCTTCCTACATTCCCAAGGTCAATAATCCTCTGTCCCCTGTCAAAGTTCACTTTGCCCCTAGCACCTCCTTTATACACTGAATAGTCATTCTGTGTGATAGTTAGTAGGGTGTGTGTCATGCTGCACTAAAGTCATACCCTAATGCCTGGCATCATGACATCGAGGTGACTCTGGAGTTCTTGAGAGCTAGGACAGCAGAATAAAATCTCTGGCAAGACTCACCAAACTGGAAAAACTTCAAGTGTAGATGGGGCAAACACTGTTGCCCAGGGGCTAGCTTAGAAGCAATATAGTTGATATTAGCCCCATGTCATCTGTCCTCTGGATAGACATGAATAAATATCTTCAGAATAAATATTAAAAAAAATGAATACAAAGCAGTTAAATAGAAGGTGATTTGATAGGGAGGTCATTAGCCATTGAAGGGCCAGAAAAGGCTTAATGTAAAAGGTGGTGTTTGAGCCATGTCTTAAAAGAGAGATACTTTATGACATGGTGAGGAGGGAGTGCATCCCAGGCATAAGGGATAGCCAGTCCAAAGGCACAGAGATGAAAGATAGGGTGCTGTGGGTGAAGAACAGAGAACAAGCCAGTTTGGCTAAATTGCAGAGTGGGGGAAAAATAGAAATGTCCCCTGAGGCTGGAAAGATATCCAAGACCAAGGATAATGCCTTGCATACAGTAAGTACTTAAATAATTGTTGAATAAATTTGATCTTCCAGACTTACTGCAAAATGAAGGTATTGGACTATATGATGTCCAAGGTCTCTTTAAGGTGTAGCGTTCTATAATGCTATGATACTCATTTGAGAGTTATCACATATGTTTGAGCCTGGGCATGTAAGTCGATTCTTCTGTTTCAGTATCCAGCCCTCACACATTGACAACTTATAAAATTTTCCTCAAAAATTCAGCCCAATGTGTTTTACCTTTTCTCTTGTTTTAGACTTTTTAGGAGATGGCATCTGTAGGCTTCACTGGAGATTCTGTGGGTTGGGGTGGCTTCTTTAATATAAAGGTAACAGGAACAACACAGTTCTCTCCTGTAATAGTAATGTCTGTTCCATGGACAGAAATTAAATCCAATCTGATTATCACATAATGGGGAAAATAGAATATCTGAGGCAGCCCCCCCCCCCCAATGAATCATCATGAATCAAACACTGCTGATGCCAGATACAAACATAGGGTCATGCTAAACCATTACTTCCTCTTAATGTTCTTTTTGAGGTAAATGCAATTAATAGTGATGAAAAGTGTTAGAGTTCTACAGTTCTTTAGTGTGGAATTAAATGTGTTCATGCATATTGCATCAAACGAGGAGACATCAGAACTTAAGGAACTGTTCCCTGCCTGTCATGGTAGGCTAATGAAATTATGCTTGCTGTGTGTCATTCATAGACAAATACTTAGGTAAGTAGGAAATTTCTCATCTTATCCTCTTTGGAGGCAGGCTTTCTTTTTGAGGTAGAGTGTAGGGATTTACTTTCTAGGCAATGACATCCCGTTGTCCTTTTCAATCAGTGTATGAAATATGGGCTTGCATGTTTTTTTCTCTACTTCTCAGTAAGTGGCACGTTGACTTTTCCAGCATTCAGATGAGGTTTTAAAAGCAATGCTAAATGGAACTGTTTTCTAAGTGCCTATAATCACTCAACTCCCTTTGCTTTTATAGAACAGTAAAAGATCTTGCCGGGTATAATTCTATCCACAAACTCTAATGTCACTGCAAAATCACCAGGAAACCTCCTTTCCTAGTGCCCCCACCCAAATTTGGTCAATACTGTGCTACCTACAGTGTAGACTCTACTGTCTCATACTGTTGACTTCCAGTTCATGAAAACTACCTAAATGTTAGGAGCTAACAATAGGATTTTATTCCTATAACACTGTAGGTTATGAAGTTTTTGCTGTTTTTCTGCTAGTCTTCATCTCCTTCTGCCCCTACTCCCATCCAAATTACTTTGTCTCTACTTTGCTTATATTTTATTTATTTATTTGTTTGTTTGTTTATATGCCTGCTGTTTCCTCTGAGGGAACAGAAGGTTCTTGACTGCAGGAGTAGTTTTTCATTTTGTCATTTTATCCTCAGGACCTAGTACAGAGCCTGACACATAGTAGGTAGGTACTTCATAAATGCTTGGGGGGTTTTTGTTGTTTTTTTTTTTATTAATTTATTTTGATTTATCAACAATCACTTCCATAAGCTTTTGAGTTTTAAAATTTTTCTCCCTTTCCTTTCCCACTTCCCTCCCCAAGACAGCATGCAATCTGATATAGGCTATACATATACATTATTATTAAACATATTTTCATATTAGTCATGTTGTAAAGAAGAATTGGAACCAATAGGAGAAACCACAAGAAAGAAAAAACAAAATAAAACAGAAGAAAAAAATAGCAAATAGTATACTTCAATCTGCATTCAAACTCCATAGTTCTTTCTTTGCATATGGATAACATTTTCCATCATGTGACCTTTGGAGATGTCTTAGATCCTTGCATTGCTGAGAAGGGCTAAGTCTGTCAAAGTCAGTCATCACACAACGTGGCTATTACTATATACAATGTTCTCCTGGTTCTGCTCACTTCACTCAGCATCAGTCCATACAAGTCTTTCCAGGTTTTTCTGAAGTCTGCCTGCTCATCATTTCTTATAGCACAATAGTATTTCATTACATTCATATGCCACAACTCCTTCAGCCACTCCCCAATTGATGGGTATCCTCTCAATTTCCAGTTCTTTGCTACCACAAAAAGAGCTGCTATAAATATTTTTGTACA
>NW_020954598.1:878552-879062 GCF_900497805.2 Vombatus ursinus | reverse complement strand
TAGAAATGAGGCCCTTATCAGAGACACTGGTTGTAAGAATTCTTTCCCAATTTTCTACTTTTCTTCTCATCTTGGTTGCATTGACTTTGTTTGTGCAAAAACTTTTCAATTTAATGTAATCAAAATTATCCATTTTGCATTTTGTAATGTTCTCTATCTCCTGTTTGGTCATGAATTCTTCTGTTCTCCATAAATCTAATAGGTGAACTATTCCTTGCTCTCCAGTTTGCTTATAGTATCAACCTTTATATCTAAATCACAAACCCATTTTGACTTTATTTTGGTGTATGGTGTGAGATTTTGGTCTATGCCTAGTTTCTCCAGTTTTCCCAATAGTTTTTGTCAAATAGTGAGTTCTTAGCCCAGAAGTCGGGGTGCCTATAATCACTCAACTCCTATTGCTTTTATAGAACAGTAAAACATCTTGCCAGATATAATCCTATCCACAAACATACCTAACCTATTCCACTGATCCACCACTCTATTTCTTAGCCAGTACCAAGTAGTTTT
>NW_020954598.1:876304-878491 GCF_900497805.2 Vombatus ursinus | reverse complement strand
ATAAATGCTTGCTGATGGGTTTAGCATTCAGTATATACATATGTGTGTGTGTGTGTGTGTATTCAGTATATTGTATATTGTATATATATATATATAATATATATATACATATTTGACATGTATATGTCAAATGAGTTAAAATTACAAAATCATACAATTTCAGAGTTGGAAGGGACTTCATGTCCCTATACAGTATGTAACCCATACCTAAGCAGGGTTGCCCTCTATAAGATATCCAGCCTTTTTCTTGAAGACTACTGGAGGGGGATCCCCATCCTCTCTGGGCAGTCCTTAGCTCCCCCAGGTAGCCATGACACTTTGGAACAACTCTAATCATGTAAGCATGTGAGGTTTTTAGGCCACATGATTCTGCTCAAGAGTGATTCTTCTCCCTCTCACCCCTTGGCAAGGGCAGATGGCTTCAATGCATTTGAGAATTTTTCTCCATTTAGTTGGGTTGTTTGGTTTTTTTTTTTTTCCATTGGTGGGGATGAATTTGCACAGAATTATCCAAACTCTCTCCCCTTATGGCCAAGTGCATATTATTTTTAAAAGATATGTCCAAAAGTTAGGGATTCAGTCATTGGCAGGGGAAAAGAATGACAATTAGTTTATTTGAGAATCAAATATATGATCCCCCCACACATATACTTCATTAGGACCATGCTTTAGTCAGGTGAACTAAGATTACAGAGCCTCCCTGAGATTGAGTTACTCCTTTATTATGAAGACTCTTAAACTTTACAGTCAGTTCATCATAAAAGCTACTGTTGTCTTTTCATGTGCCTAGGCTTCTAAATTAGCCGATTGAACTCAGAAGTAGAGGTCAGAAGTTCCTGTTTCTGCTATTAGCAGCTCAAAGTAGGGCTATGGCTTTGACAATTCTCAGGCTGGTAGTTCAACAACTTTGAGACCTCAGCACCGGTAAATCCTTAGTGTCTCAAGGGAACAAAGGATTGCAAGGTGGTAATGAACTGAGGACCTAAAACAAAACAAAACAAAACCAGACTGGTGAAGAGATGCCCTGAGATTACATAGGGATTATTTAGAAAGAGTGAATTTCTGCTCCCACCCCTTGGGTTTGGGACAGGGAGTTATAAGAAATATTTATACAAGGTGCAAGCTTTTGAAGAATAACATTCCAAAGCTCCCAAGACATACATATGCTTTACAAAGTCTTTTGTTTCAATTGCAGAAATGCAAAGTCTTAGGTCACTTGTAACAGGGGCAGAAAAAAAAGGCAATTGGGCAGTCATCAGCAAAGTTGAGAACAAACTGTCAGAGGGGCTTTTGATGTCAAGTTGACCTGAACATGCAAGCTCTAGGGACAATCCCAAGGAGACGTCTGACTCTGAGGTAGAAATTCAGGATGAACTGAAAAATGGATTTGATTCAAACCTGGGGATGAAATCGGGGCAAAATTAACTAGAGTTTAATGTCCACTAGGGATTACTATGCTATGTCCAAATACAAGAGACAACATCACAGGGCTTGACAGAAAGCACTTGGACTAGACAGAGAGAACCTAGAAGGTATCATCAGATGGATGAAAGATTGAGTCCTGAAGTAGACAGGTCTGGAAGGATCAGACTGATATAAAAGTTCCCACCTAGATGGTTCAACAAAAAGTTGACCTAGAGGAATCTTCCAGTACTAAAAGAATTTGCTAAATACTGTAGGGCCCAAAAGGTAGGGTCCAAGAGACCATGATGTGGGTACTGGTGAATAAGGAAAGCTAAAGTAATCTCTGTTCCTCAACTAGATTTTAAGCTCTTGGAAATAAAATATTATGTCTTTGATTCCCACCATACCACCCATCACCGTGCCTATACTGAGTAATTGCTCAGTAAGCATTTCTTTATTATCCTAAGGCATCTCTTTGTTCTTTCTCATTTTCGTGCTGTCTCCTGGGTGCAGGCAGCCCTAAGCTCAGCTCAGGTATTGTTTATGCCAAGAAGAAAATCAGAAGTTTGAAGGTGAGCCCTCACCCTGAATGAAACAGCACCCAGGAGTCTAGGATTTCTTTACTTTGAGAAATGCTCTATTCTGGGCAGGCCAGTAATATCCCAGGTCACAGAGGTATAGATCATTAGAACTGAAAGGGACTTTGAAAGTCATTTAGTCCAGAAGTCAACCTTTTTCTCTTTCTTTCTTTCTTTCTTTCTTTCTTTCTTTCTTTCTTTCTTT
>NW_020954598.1:874378-876234 GCF_900497805.2 Vombatus ursinus | reverse complement strand
CATGGACTCCTTTGGCAGTCTGGTGAAATCTGTGAACTCTGTCTGAATAATATTTTTGTTGTTGTTGTTGTTGTTGTTGGGGTTTTTTTTTGTTTTTTTTTTTTAGGCAATTTGGGTTAAGTGACTTGCCCATGGTCACACAGCTAGTAAGTGTCAAGTATTTAGTCTGAGGCCGGATTTGAATTCAGGTCCTCCTGACTTCAGGGCCGGTGCTCTATCCACTGCACTATCTAGCTGTCCCTGAATAATATTTTTAAATGCATAAAATTAAATACATTGAATTATAAAGGAAACCAATGATATTGAAATAACAGTTATCAAAATATTTTTTTAAAAAATAAGTTCACAGATCCCAGGCTAAGATCCCCTGATTAGTGCCACTCCTTCATTTTATATATGGGAAAACTGAGGCCCAGAGAGAGTGAGTGGCTTTTTCAAATTTACACAGCATGTCAATGGGGTCAGAAGCTGAGGAACCTTCCTGGCACCATGGTAGCTTGTGATTGGTAATCAGAGGCACTGTCAATTTTTCAGGCTACAATCAAGGCATCTTCACTGCCTCTGAGCCCTTCAGGTGTGATTTCAGGGTTCCATTGACAGATACTGACTGGTGGACATGGCTTCATCTGAGCACAGAGGGTACAGTTTCAGGTGGATATCTCAGGCTGTGCCTGTGCTGTCAAGCTCCAGGGCACCCCTTTGCTGCCTCTGTTGTCTGTGGCACAAACCTGGAACTACTGAAACTGGCTCAGGAAAGGGGGAGAGGAACAGCAAACTACTGTTGCTAAAAACTGAAACTGAATTTGGTGGTAATATTGAAATGCCAAAAGGAAATCAACGAACAGATTTAAAAAAAAAAGAAATTGACAACAATCTTCCTTTCTCTCTGCTTATCTTTTTGTTGGGACTCTCTGGCAATCTCCGTAAGGGTACAGGATTCTGACAAAAGTTATCCTTTTGTATTCACAGCCTATTGACGAGAGGGTAAAGAAGGTAGAAGAGGGAGAAGAAAGAAAAGAATGGGCACAATGCTTTGGAGCTAGGAATGGCTTTGATGAGTGGGCTAGAGATCATTGATGATCAGAAGCAGTGTCACAGAGTACCAAGAAGACACCAAGAAGTCCTGGGTTCAAATCTTCCCACTAATGTTTGCTATGTGAACATAGCTGAGTCACTTCACTTCTCTGAGCCTCAGTTTCCCCCCAATGTAAAATGGGGATAATAAACCTCGATCTTCTTTATTTCCATAATAGCTCTTGATGGTTGGATTCTTTCTCCTTTGCCTGTGCATTTTTTAAAATAATTTAGTTTTTATAATCACCTATAGTCCTGGGGTATGGGGGATGGTACCTCTAATCCTTTTCAATTCGCCCTTCTGACCTTGAACCCAAACCAAGACTTCCAGCCTCCTGTAAGTGCCCACAGCAGAGGCGTCCCCAGCCCACTGCTTCTGCACTCACCAGGAGTATGCTGGTATGCTGGTTCCTTCTCGCCCAGACTGCTCTGAAGCACAGCTGGGTCTGGCATTCCTTGTCAGAAGAGGTCTCCTCTATCTTCTCCAGGTCAGATGCCCAACTCCCCTCACTGTCCTGGGGGTAAAAGTTTCTGTGGCTGGAGCCCAGGCAGCATCCCAAACCAGCTAACCCCAGGGCTTGCCACTTCTTGTTTAAGCAGCTTGTGGCTTGTAGTTGAAGCCAACCCTAGCCTGGTTGATGTTTACTCTTCACGGGGAGGAAATCTTGTCCAGGATTTTTCTTCATATTTTCTCCAATTGTCCCAAGAGGACCCCTCTTCTGCCCCTACTCTTATTTGTTTTCATGGCTCTGTGTTCACCCAGAGGTGCTATTTTATCTCTT
>NW_020954598.1:874274-874342 GCF_900497805.2 Vombatus ursinus | reverse complement strand
TTGTGGAAGAAAATCTTGAGAGCCTGAAATTTTCTGACCTACTCCACCATCTTCCCAGAATCCTCTCC
>NW_020954598.1:856118-874238 GCF_900497805.2 Vombatus ursinus | reverse complement strand
CCATCCTGCCTCCTTTTTTCAGAGTTTTTGGCACCTGACTCATCTTCTTTCCTCCCTCAACTCCTGCCCTTAAGGGATTTGAACATTCACATTGATGATCCCTAAAACTATCTGGGCTCTCAATTTCTCACCCTCCTCAGATCTCATGATCTCCTTCACTCCACCTCAGCCATATGCAGCAATGACCCCACATTGAATCTAAACTCTTGCCTTCCCCTTTTACATTCTCCATCATGGCAACCTCAGCTGCTCTGATGCTATCTCTAGGCAGATGATTTCCAGAAATATACATCCAGCCCCCATCTCTCTCCTGAGTTTCAGTCCAAGATCATCCATCAATTGCCTTTTGGAGGTTTCAGACTGGATGTTCCAGGGATTTCTTAAACTCAACATGTTCAAAGTTGAATTTAGTCTTTCCTCTCCCCAACACTTTCACTTTTCCAAGTTTCCCTACTTCTGTCAAAGTACCACAAAATACCACTATCCTTTCATTCTCCAGGTTCATAATATCGGAACCACCCTGGACTCCTCACTTTCCCTCACTTTTCCCATATTCAATTAATATTTGTCAAATTTTGTTTTTGCCGCCCCCACAACTTTCCATATCTGACCCTTTCTCTTTACTCACATAGCTACCACACAAGTTTGGACTCTCATCCTATCTCACCTAGATTGTTGCAACAGCCTCTGAATTGGTCTCCCTGCCTCAAATCTCTCCCTACATCAGTCCGTTACCTCCTCTGCTACCAAGGTGATTTTCCTTGAGCATAAATCAGACCATGTCCTTTCCCTACTCAACCAACTCCAGTGGCTTCCTATTGCGTCTAGGATAAAATACATACTCTTCGGTTTAGCTTTCAAAACCCTTCACAATGTGCCCCCAATTGATCTTTCCAGTCGCATTGGACATTACTTCCTTTCCTTCACTCTGTGATCCAGCCAAACTGGCCTCCTCTCCGTTGATCACTCGCAACACTCTCACAACATTCACCCATCTCTGTCCCTTTGCACTGGTTGTCCCCTGTAACCGGAGTGCATACCCTTCTTACCTCCACCTCACAGAATCTCACTCTTAAGTACCAGCTTCTATATGAAGACTTTCCTAATCTCCCCAATTGCCATTGTTTGCTCAATCTCTCTCTCTCTCTCTCTCTCTCACTCTCACTCTCTCACTCCCTATCTCTGAACATTTAGTCTGTCTATGCTTATTTGTGTATTTGTTGTCTCTTCTGTTAAAATAAAACAGTCTCTGGCACATAGCGGGAGCTTAATAAATACTTGGTGATTAATTTTATTGATCCTGACTATCTCTGCAAGGTTGCCAGGATGTCTGATGTACAAAGGTAGGCTTGTCTAATCTCTAGAATTCTAAACAAATCTTCCTAATCAGGCATCATCTATAAATCCTGGTATTTTCTTAATCTCATGGAGATACAAATGCTGTTGTAACTGAACTTTAAAACTTTTGAATGCTATGTGCTCTCTATTTGCCACATATGTTTGATTTTTTTTGCCCAACATGCTGATCTGAGAGCAGAATAGGCTTCAGCAAACACAAGATCCCATTGTCCATCTTGCAAATGACAGGAGTAAGTATTGCTGATTCTCACGTGATTAACTTTGGCATACCTTTTATGGTCTTGTATTACGCATTGGTTCATATATTTCCCATCAAAGAACAGACTTTTCCCCTCTTTCCACATGTACAAATCCCACTAGTCTCCAGGGGAAGTTATACCAAGTGGTCCTCTTCCACATACATTTATTAAGTACCTACTGTATGGAGGTATGTATGGAAGATGCAAAGATGAATAAGACACAGTTCATACCCTTACAGAGTCTATAGCCTAGCACAGGTGGTAATCTATACTAGCAGATAAGTACATGTACAAATTAGAATCCAACCAATTCTCAAGAGGAAGTGTGGTATAAAGGATGGAGGGCCTGCATAAGAGTCAGGAAGACCTGGGTTCAGGTCCTTGCTCTGTGAACACATACTGGTTTAATGACCACAGGCAAGTCACTTAACAGCTCAATCGCATGGTCAGTACCCCCAGGGAGCCCTCAAAGACAACACTATAGATGAGTCTCTATATGAGTCCCCACATCTATGAAGTCACAGGTCCAAATCTTCTTCCCTCCCTACCCAAAAAAAATGGAAACAGGAGAGATCCCAATTGCTATCATGAATGATAATAATAGCTAACATCTATGTAGCACTTTAGGGTTTGAAAAGTGCTTTACAAATTGTATTATCAAAGATTTAGAGTTAGAAAAGAACTTAGAATTGATCTAGCCCAGACCCTTCATTTCATATGTGAAGAAACTAAGATCCAGAGAGGGGAACCAAGTCTCTTTGTTCATGGTCAGATCAGTACTAAGGACAGAGCTGGGATTGTAGTTCAGGTTCTTTGACACTTGTCCATGGTACACATTATTGCTCTGAGAGTGTTGAAGAGTGTTTACATAATTACATAAAATCTGAGATGGTTCCATGGGAGTTGCATCTTAAAGAAAGAGAAGCATGTCAACAGGCATAGATACTGTATACAGTCCTTGGGAAGACAGAAGGAGTTCATTCCAGATATGGGAGGGAGGGGGTACATGAGCAAAGGCACAGAGAGGGATGAGTAATATCTTATGTTAACCGTAGCACTTGACAGTTTAAAGGCTAAGTACAAGACAGGGCCAGTGTTATTATCCCCAGTTGACAAATGAGAAAAACAGAAGCCCAGAGAAATAAATGTACTTGTCTGAGGCCAGACAGTTGGCAAAATGGCAGAACTGGTCATGAAACCAATGATTGCTAATCTCGGATCCAATGCTCCTCTCACTATACAGAATCATAGACTTCTAGAGTAGGACGAAATCTCAGCAGTCATCTAGTCCTATCCATACTTTAAAAATAATCCTTATTATAAAGCACCTGACAAATGGTTATCCTTGAAGATTTCCAGTATAGGGAAACCTCCCTATACCTCACGGCAACCCATTCCCTTTTTGGAGAGCTTTCATCATTAGAGTTTTTCCTGACAATTTTCAAGCATAAATCATCTGTGGGATTACGCCCAGCTCTCCTAGTTCTGATTTCTGTGGCTAAACAGGACAATTTATTCTTCTATCTGACAGCTCTTGAAATATTCGAAGACAGCTATCCTATCCCTACTAAGCCTTGTCTTCTCCAGGCTAAATGCCTCTATCCCCTTTGTCCCATCTTCACAGCACACGACCTCAAGGTCCTCCACTGTCTTGGCTGTTCATCTCTCCCTAGTTCATCAATGTCCTTCTTAGACAAGTCCAAATATAGTACTCCTTCGGTGGTGTGACCGGGGCAGAGTACAGTTCTCTTCAAGAAGACCAAGATCACATTAATTCTTTGGTGTTGGTTTGCTTTGCTTGTCTTTGTGCTACACGTTGTTGTGGTTTGTTGTTGTTGAGTCATTCAGTTGTGTCCAACTCTTCATGACCCCATGGACGATACTATACATGGGATTTTCTTGGCAAAGATATTGGAATGGTTTGACATTTCTTGGCTCCGTCAAAACCTTAAGGAGATGATGTACTTACTCCTAGCCTCAGCAGTTTTTCTTATGTGTCCTTTTCATAGGGAAAGAAAAAATTTCTGAATCTTCAGTTAAGAATAATTTTCTAGAAGGGCATAAGCCTAAGGGCACCTAACTGTGTGCTCAAAGTTCTGTGGTATGGCTCACCAAACATCATTTAAACATCTCCCTGGTAGCCGTGCTGTGTTTCTCATTGCCATGATAAGCCCTAATTACTCTTTCAGCGTTCAGCTCAGTTGTGTCCATAGGTAATTAGAGAACTGTAAGTCCAAATCCTCAAGCATACACATTAACCTTGCATTTTAAAATGCCTTATGACATTTTTAACTCAACAGATAAGTGAATTCTTTTGGCATGCCGAGAGTCACTTACCTTGTTGACTGTGTATTTATGTATATATATATATGTCTCTCTGTGTATGTGTGTGCATTTTAAAAGTAAATGAAAGCAGGATAGCCTTGGGAATTTGCAGGGATTTAATTATTCCCAGCTGCTTTCTCCCTGGGGACCTTTCTATCCAGGTCAGCACTTGAAACAGCATTAGAATTCCACATTTGTCCAACTTGCATTTGTGGTATTGATCGGCTTTATGAAGCCTGTCTCTGGGCCTTCCTTGATCAAATCTCACATTGTTCTCAGTATCTATACTCAAAGATTTCTGATCATCCTGCCTGGAGGTTTCTGTTTTGTTTCTTTGCAGATGGGAACTTGATCAGGAGTGTTTTGCTTGAAGGATAGAGAATTTATGGGCAGGTTAGTCTCTGTCCTCATAAATCTTAAGGGTTGCCATATGAGATCAGGGATCATGCATTATCTTGACTTTGTACCTTCTCCTAGATTTAGCACAGTTTTCTGTTTGCAGTAAGCATTTAACATATATTTGTAGTTGTTGTTAGACTTATGCTGTTTGGTCCTAGAAGACAGAGATAGAACGAGCCAGTGGAAGATATAGGGAGGCAGCAGATTTAAGGTAAGGAAGACTTCTTCCTTGCTCGTTCATAAGCTCTTTCCATTCACAGAGGTTTGCAAGCAGAGTCTAGGTGACCCTTTGTTGGTGCTGTTGTAGTGACTGGATTAAATTATTCCAGAGGGCCAGGCAAAGTGCCACAGACCTCTTGTCCCTCCTGCTGAGGAGGCTGAGGCTGGTGCATCACCTGCATTGAGGAGGTCTGGGCTAACACAGAGAGGGTATCACTAAGTCAGGCATTAATATGGTGGGCCCTGGTGGAAGCCCCCAGACTGCCTAATGAGGAGTGAACTGGCCCAGGTTCAAAAGTGAGCAGGTTAAAGGTTCTCGTATTGATCATATTGGGATTAGTTCCAGGAGTGGGTGCTGCACTTCAAAATTTTGTTTTACCTATCTCACTGGGGAAGTAAGGAAACCAGTCTCAAAAAAAATGACTTTGGAGATCCCTTTCAGTTCTGTGATTCTGTCATCTATAGCTTTACTTTCAATCTGAGCAAATCTTAAAGGTTTTGAGGGTCCATAAAAGAAAGGGACACATAGATGTCATCTCTGTGATGGAAAGAGCGCTGGGTTCAAATCCTACCTAGCTGTGTTACCTCCAGTAATTCACTTCCCCTTTCTAGGCTTCAGTTTCCTCATCTATAAAACAAGAGGGTTAAATTCGGTGATCTCCAAGCTACCTTCCACTTCTAAAACTCTGTCATCTTGTGTGCAGGGCAAAGGTCATTCTGGGAGTAGAGTTTGGACTGGGACGCGGTGGGGGGCAGGGAGTCCTTTGCAAAACTGTTTGGAATAGAGTAGGAAATTTAAATTGCCAACCTGCATCTACAGGCTTAACATCTTTCTGTTCACAATCAATTTGTAGATGCGATCTCTTGACAACAATTTGGGGAATGGTAAATGGTTCTGCAACTGCAGGTAGCTCCTAAGGCCAGCTACCCATTGAATCTGAGCGAGGATTAAGTCTGTTTCACAAACTCACTTATTGATGTTTCCCTGTTTAAGCCTCCCTCCAGACTTCAGGAGTTCTGTGGCTGTGGGGAATGGGGCCAAATGACTCTCAAAGATGGATTTAGCTCTAATTGCTGGCACATGCTCCCCAGGGAGGCAAGTGGCCCCCCAGAGTCACATTTTATCCAGGTATTTTGGAGTTTTGTGTGTGTGTGTGTGTGTGTGTGTGTGTGTGTTTGGAAAATCCACAGATTCCTTTCCCCTGGCTATCAGCATTCTCTTCCATGTTGGTCACATTCCCAGGTGTCAAAGGACCCTGCCATTTTTGACCTGTGTGACCCTAGGAAAATTACTTGACCTTTTTGGAGCTCAGTCTTCTCATCTGTTTAATGGGGGAGTTGTTCTAGCCCTAAATATATGATCCTATGACTATTTAGCTCCTTTCATTTAGAGACAGCTTCCAAATCATCAAGAACCTCTCTCTCAGAGAGACAGAGACAGACACAGAGACAGAGATAGAAACTTACATTGTGACTTTATTTAGAGTACTGAACTTGACGACAGAAGATCTATTTTTTGACAATTACTAGTCTTGTGACCTTGGGTAAGTTGTTTTCCCTTGCTGAGTCTGTTTTCTCATTTGTAAAACAGGGATAAAAATAACTTGTACTACATCACAGGATTGTTATGCAGAAAAACCACTTATAAACTTTAAAATGCTACGCAAAGTGTGCACTATTATTACTATTGTATTGACATTTATATGACACCTTTATTTTTTTCAAAGTACTTTCCTTTTATTATCTAATTTTCTCCTCACACCATCCTTGGAACATTGTTAAATCAAACATTATTATCCTCAATTTACAGACAGAAGAAATTGAGACATAAAATAACTTGTCCAAGGACCCCACTATGTTCTTAGGGAATTCCATCCATCGTAGATGTGTGTGTGTTTCTCATCTGTGCCTCTTTTCCTCCAAGTTAAGTTCAAAGTGTTCTCATGGGAAGAAGAAAGCAATCACTGACGTGGGGCCCTTTGGAGTTGAGCAGATCATCTTGTTTGGACATACAGTAACCCTGTGAGCAGTTGGTCCTATGGATATTTTTATCCCCCTTGTGCAGAAAGGAAATGGAGGCTGAGAAAGGTGAGGGGACTTCTCCAAGGTCACACAGCCTGTCATAGGATTCAAACCCAGGCCATTATGGCTTCAAGTCCAACACTCAACACACAGCATCACACTGCCTCCCTTGGACCAAAAGACAGCTGTTCTGGGTGACTTGGATCATGCACTCAAGTCTAGATTTAATTGTGCCTCACTGCTGAGGCCCTAAGTTAACCTGGATTCTAAGGTTAGAAGAAACAAGAGAGCAAACTTCAATGACCTCTTCCTCATAGCCACTTTTACCAAATGGGTTACTTGGAATGGAAACTATTATTATTAATCACAGCATAGACTTAGAACAAGTAGGGGTATTAGGACTCCTCCACTCTAGTGGTCTTATTTTACTGATGAAGAAACAGACCCATTGAGGTGAATTGTCTGAGTTTGTGCAGGTGTTAAGAAGTTGGATTTGAACCCAGGTCCTCTCACTCTGAATCTAGCCCTCTTCTCCTTTCCACCACACACATACCTCTCTCTCCCGCCTCTCTTGACAATCATCTACCATTGCAGATCAGGGAATCCCAACATACCACAAGATTGCTGTTCAGCTAGGGGTGAAATAACCCTTATCAGCTCTAATGATGAAACATCAAGGTAAAAGAGAGAGAACACTAGACTGGAGTTGGATAGCCTGGGCTCTTATGCTAACTCTAGGACAAATAGATTTATTAGGAAACAATTTCCCCTTCTGTAATCACAGAATCTCAGATCTGGAAGGGAACAACCATTCCAGAATTCTCTTCTCCTAGGCTCCTATGCCTACAGCTGTATAGGACCTCCCCTCATTTTATAGACAGGGAACCTGAGGCCCAGGTGGGTTATTTGTCCAAGGTCAAACAGGTGGTAAGCATGTGTTATATCCTACAGATGCCAGCATTGGTCATTAGAGTGTCAAAGATCCCATCAAGTTTATAAAGTGATCAAGAAAGAAGGAAAATATAAACAGAATCTTAAGACCTAATCTTAAACTAACTTAGCAGTATAGGAACTTAATTGGGCTTCCATTCCTCAGCCCCATATTGTTGAACTTTTATCAGCATCCTGGACTTACCCAGTTCCATGGCATGGAGCAATTCTGAGGATGGTGGTAGGAAAGCAGGTTAAGAGGAGCCATGGGGCCTAGACTAGGGCAGGCCTTGGTGGGGATGTTTTTAAAGCCCAGTCATTTCTATACCTTATCTCAATCTAACACAGAAGACATATGTGCTCTACTCTTTGTAAAAGAAGGTACTACCAGCTCAGGAAATAGTAATGGCAGCTCACATTGGTGGACTTCAATCCTTTCGTACTTTCATGGTCGCGTCCATGTGAGGGGATTCCCTATAGCCGAAGGATCCTTTCATGGGACATAGAAGGATGACCTATGTACCACGGTCTTCACATGCTCTATGGTTCCTGCCCATAAAGTCCTCCACAGAGGGTCTACCCAAAATACGGCAGCACTTCCCCTAAAGCCTTTTACATTCACAAAATCGTTGCAACACAAAGACAGGGAATGGTTTTGGTTTTTGTTTTTTGCTTTTCTTTCTATCCTTAGTGCTTAGCACAGTACCTAATTATGCACACAGTAAGTTCTTAATAATTGCTTCTTAACTTGACAAGACTATATATCTTATATGTATATAGTTATTACTATATTGCCTAATTATGGATACAATAAGTGCTTAATAATTGCTTCTTAACTTTACTTGACATGACTACATATTTTATATGTATATAGTTATTTGTACATTATCTCTTCTAATAAACCATGAACTCCTTGAGGGAAGGGACCATGTTTTTGCTTCTTTTTTTATCCTCAGCTCTTAGCTCACTTCCTGGCACATGATAAGAGCTTAATAAATGCCTCATGATTGACTCTCATTACATGACTAATCTATCATCTTTTTATGTGATTTGTTTAGCAGTCAGTATCCTTATGTCATTTTGAAGAACAGTTTAATGGACTTCTTCTCATTCAGTCACTGTAGTACTCCAGTGAAGTGAGGTAGGCAGTAAAAACTCTGTGATTTCACTTTCACAAGTGAGGCAATAGATGGTACAATAGAGACTGCTGGATTTGGAATCAGAAGACTGGGGTCCAAATCCTGCCTCCCCCACCTACAGATTGTACCGTCTTTGGCAAGGCCACTCTGGGCCTCAGTGTGTTTATCTGTAAAATGACAGAGTTGGACTCTAAGACCTCTTCCAACTAAGATCCTATAAAATGGACTCAGGGAGGTAGATGACTCATACAAGGACACATAGTTAATAAGTGGGAAATCTGGGACTGGAGCCAGGGCTTCTGAGTCTTGGTTCAATGCTGCACTTTCTGCGATGCTGGGCTTCCTGTCAGCATCAGTTAAGCCTTCTTTTTTGAGTTGTCCCAATAGTGAGGACACTATAGCCAGCTGGTTCCTTTTATGAGACTGGGCACTCTTTTATAAGGAGGCTGCCTAGAGAGAGATGGGAGGTCATTCTGCAGTCACAGAATTGAATGAAACCAGTTGGCCACGCAGGGATTGAACCTGGACCTTGGACTCATGAACCCTGCATGATAACCAGCTGAACTAAAGGCCCTTCATCTCAGAATTAACTCACACCCTAAGGGGGAAAAACTTCCCTCCTGCCTGATCAGCATCCCACAGTGAGCTAGTTTGGGAGACCCCATATCACCTTTTAGCCACTCTCTCTGAGTGCAATAAAAAGCTATCTTGTAAACAGGAGGGGTAAAAAACGTTGAGATAGAGGAGAGATTTTAGGAAGGTTCCTTAGGGTATGGAGAGAGAGAAAATGTGATGCAGCAGGACAAATATCGCCAGTTGAAGAGTGGATCATAAATTTTAATCAAAAACAGCAAGTGTTGGAAGAGTGGGGTCCGGTAGGGAGATGCTTGGACAGCACACCTTGCATTTTTGAGTATGTTATATAATCTCAGTGTATGGGATAAATGTTACTGCTCTGATGGTGGTGTCATTAAAACTGACTCAAAGGGCCAAGCGAAGACAGTCATGCAATATTTGATGTCTTTGAGTTTTTAAAGGTTATACTAGCTCAGCATAGTAACACTGTGGGTGAATTCTGGTTTTCCTGTCTGAAGATGTTCTATCAATCTTCACTCCCTCCATCCCCATCCCTCATATGTTCCAGGCCCCTACCGAGGAGGCATCTTTATTCTCAGCCATTGTGGAAACCATCATACCCACAGCTAGTTTCTGTCTTTTCACTTTCAACCCCCTCCACCACTTGAATACTTCCAAAGAGCTGAAGTTTCCTTCCTGTGGGTGCCTTTGCCAATGTCTACTTTCTCCCTACCTCATTAAATGGTTTCCAAAGTTTCTGAGGCCAAAAAAAATCATTACCTGGTAACCAATTTTTGGATAATGAGCCTGTCAAAAACATAATTTGATTGACAGTTGCTGGGCCCATACTTGAAGTTCCCCCCCCTCCCCGGTAGAACCTTTCTGAACATACTCTCTTTGCACAGCCTTCAAAAACCCCAGGTCAACATTGAGGCATCACAGTAAAACTAGAGGAAGTATCAATAACAAAAACAGCAAAAAATCATATAACTGTGTCAACAGATGAAGAAAAAGCTTTTGACAAAATACAATACCCATTCCTATTAAAATCTCCAGAGAACATAGAAATGAATGGTGCCTTTTTAAAAAATAATAAGCAATATCTATGTAATGCCAAGAACAAGCATTATCTGTATTGGGGATAAACTCAAAGCCTTCCCAATAAGATCAGGAGTAAATCAAAGATGTCCATTATCACCACTATTATTCAATATTGTACTAGAATTGCTAGCTATAGTAATAAGACAAGAAAAAAGAAATTGAAGGAATAAAAATAGGCAATGAGGAAACAAAACTATCACTCTTTGCAGATGATATGATGAAATACTTAGAGAACACTAGAGAATCAACTAAAAACTAATTGAAATAATTAACGACTTCAGCAAAGTTGCAGGATAAAAATAAACCCACATAAATCATCAGAATTTCTATATATCACCAACAAAACCCATCAGGAAGAGATAGAAAGAGAAATTGAATTTAAAATAACTGCTGACAATATAAATACTTGGGAGTCTACCTGCCAAGACAAACCCATGGATTAAATGAACTCAATTACAAAACACTTCACACAAAGACAGATCCAAACAATTAGAGAAATATTAATTGCTCATAGGCAGAGCCAACTTAATAAAATGATAATTCTACCTAAGTTAATTTACTTATGCAGTGCCATACCAATAAAACTACCAATGAATTATTTTATGGAGCTAGAAAAAATAATACCAAAATTCATTTGGAAGGGCAAAAGATCAAGAATATCAAAGGAATCAATGGGAAAAAAAATGAAGGAAGACGGCCTAGTAGTACTAGATTTCAAATTATATTACAAAGTGGTAATCATCAAAACAATATGGTACTGGCTAAGAAATAGAGTGGTGGCTCAGTGGAATAGATTAGGTACACAATACACAGCAGCAAATGACCACTGTAATCTAGTGTTTAATAAATCCAAAGATCCAAGCTTTTGGGGTAAGAACTCACCATTTGAAAAGAAATTTCTGGGAAAACTGGAAAGCAGTTTGGCAGAAACTAGCCATAGACAAACATCTCATACCATATACCATGTTTAGGTCAAAATGAATAAATGATTTAGACATAAAAGGTGACATCATAAGTAAATTAGGGGAACATGGAAACGTACGTCTTTTAGATCTATGATAAGGCAAAAGTTTATGACCAAACAAGAGACAGAGGGAATTATAGGAAGTAAAACAGATAATTTAGATCACATGAAATTAAGAAGCTTTTGCATAAACAAAACTAATGCAGCCAAAATTAGAAGGAAAACAGGAAACTGGGAGAAAATTTTATAGCAAGTTTCTTTAATAAAGGCCTGATTTCTTAACTATATAGGGAACTGAAACAAAGTTATAAAAATAAGAATAATTCCCCAGTTGATAAATGGTCAAAGGATAGGAACAGACAGTTTTCAGAAGAAGAATCAAAACTATTAATATTCACATAAAAAAGCTCTAAATCACTACTGATTAGAGAAATGTACATTAAAAGAAGTTTGATATATCACCTCACACCTATCAGATTGGCTAACATGACAGAAAAGGAAAATGACAAATTCTGGAAATGATGTGGAAAAATTGGGACACTAATGCACTATTGGTAGAGTTGAAAACTAGTCCAACCATTCCAAAGAATAATTTGGAAGTGTGCCTGAAAGGATATAAAACTGTGCATACCCTTTGACCCAGAAATACAACTACTAGATTTGTATCCCAAAAAGATAAAAAAAAGGAAAAGGAACTATATATACAAAAATAGCTATAGCCTCTCTTTTTGTGGTGGCAAAGAACTGGAAATTGATGGGATACCCATTCGTTGAGGAATGGCTGAGCAAGTTGTGGTATATGATTGTAATGGAATATTTCTGCGCCATAAGAAATGATGAGCAGGATTCTTTCAGAAAAATCTGGAAGACATATGTGAACTGATGAAAAATGAAGTAAGCAGAACCAGGATAATGTTGTACATTGTAACAACAATATATTAAGGATAATCAGCTGTGAAAGGCTTTGGTGCTATGATCTAGAAGACAATGATCCAAGACAATTCCCAAGGACCCTCGATGAAAAATGCTATCCACCTCTAGAGAGAGAACTGATGAATTCTGAGTGCAGATTGAAGCATACCTTCTCTATTTTTATTATCATATTTTGTTTGTCTTTTCTTTTGCAAATGGCTAATAGAAAAATGTTTTGCATGATTTGACATATATGATTGAAATCAAATTGCTGACCTTCTCAAAGATGGGGGAGGGTTAGGAGAGAGGGAAAGAATTTGGAACTCGAAATTTTAAAAAATGATTGTCCAAATTTTTTTAACATGTATTTGGAAATAATGAAATAAAAATAATTTTAGAAACTTGAGGAAGGACTATAGAAATACAGGCAGAAAATTAAAGATAAGTACTAAGGAAATAGAAATATTAAACAGATTTAATTTGACCTTTTCACAGTGATGGACTTAGGGTCAATTCCATGCCACATATTTACTGGAGTGTAATTTACTAAATGTGTAACTCACTTGTAATGATTGCATTTAGTCAATCAATAAAGAATGTGGGATGTGATTTTAGCCATGTATAAGCATATACTCACAAACAGATATATCATACTTTATGGAAGAGGTACATTCCTAGAAAACAATTTGCTAAAAATGGTGATATCTTTTCTCTTTTACTTACACTATGAAATCCGCTATGGGAGTCCCCCACACCACCCATAGGGAGAATTAACCCTAAGATTCAATCAAAGTTATATTTTTAAAAACTCAACCTACCTATTAAAAATACATTTAATGAAAATAACGTATGATTTTCTTTTAAAATGATTTTATTGATAAATTGCTTATTGTTTTGGCATCAGTTACATTTCCCAGTATATCACTTCTCCCTCCCACTCCCATAGAGCCATAAGTTATAACAAAGAATAAAAAGGAGAATAAACCTGTTCAGCAACAAATAGTGGGGATAAGTGTGACATTACAATATTCACCACCCATAGGCCAGAGCCATAAGTTATAACAAAGAATAAAAAGGAGAATAAACCAGTTCAGCAACAAATAGTGGGGATAAGTGTGACATTACAATATTCACCACCCATAGGCCAACGATCGCTGCAAAGAAGGGGGGGAGGTGCCTTCTTCTATTTTTACCTTGCAGTCATTTTTTTTTTCAAATATGAAGCTTAGGGGGCAGCTAGGTGGCGCAGTGGATAGAGCTCTGATTCAGGAGGAACTGAATTCAAGTCCGGCCTCGGACACATGACACTTGCTGGCTGTGTGACCCAGGGCAAGTCACTTAACCCCATTGCCTAGCCAAAAAAAAAAAAAAAGAGTAAAACAAATACAAAGCTTAATAGTCAGTCACAGAGAACAGAAAGCATTTTGAAAAGTGAATTGTCTTATTAGAAATCATAGATCTCTGAAAGGGTGGAGATAGGTCCTGGCTCTTTAAATGTAGTCAGTGACACTTCCTCTTTCCCTTTGATGTCACCACCTGGTGAGGAGACAAATCAGATGCAGGCCCTTCCAGAAGCTCCAGAATTATTCCCACTGGTGTCATTGAGCAAGACCAATCTGGAGTACTCAACCTCCTATTGTTAAAGCTAACAAGACCTGTTGATCCACCTATATCCTTTATAGCCTGCTTTATACTCAAACTGCTCCAGAACAAGGAGCCTTTATGAAGCATCACTGAAGAACCATGTTCATCCATGTAAGAGTATGTCCATGAGAGGGAGGTGGTGTGGAGCTACACTCACTTGGCTCACCTCTTGAGCTCTCTGGGCCAATAATGACCAGTGCTATTAACAAATCTGCCATGGGAAAAAGAAGATGTAGATGGCAGGAGAATAACCAAGCATAAGTTCTCGCTGCACAGACCTCGCATGAGCTTTTCCTTCAACCTGCCCTATTCATTTGTCGCATTCTAATTTGTGTACCTTTGGAAGCTGTAAGATCTTTGAAAGCATGGATTCTGTCTTACTTATATTTGCATCTCTCTAATCCGTAAACTCAGGAATTAGTACCATGCTTTATGCACAATGTGCATTTATTAAATGCCTGCTGAATGTGTCCCTGTCTTATTACCCTGTACTAGATTGTGATCTGGGCAGGAAACTATAATTCCATTGCTTAGCATTAGGCCTCTTGGAGATTTAAGCATTTCAACCAGGTTGATTCAGTTCAACAAACATCTACTAAGCATTGTGCTAACTCAATCAGTCAATATTTATTAGGCTCCTACTATGTGCCAGGCACTGTATCAAGTGCTGGGGATACAAAAAGAGGCAAAAGACAGTCCCTGATGTCATGAAGCTTACATTCAATAAGGGAGACAATATGCAAACAAATATATACAATTTCTCCTAGATTTCCTCAATTTCCTAGAAAGCTATATTGTGTGGTAAAGTGGGAAAGGCAGTGGACCTGAAGCCAGATGCTTCATCTCCAGTCTTGGTTCAGACTCTAAATGTGTAGCCCTGGGAAGGTCAGCTAACCTCTCTGAGCTTCAGGTTTATCTTCTGCATCCAGAGAAAGAATTGATTAATAGAAGTATGTATAGAATTATTTTACATATATAAATGTGTGTGTGTGTATGTGTGTATACACATTTGTGTCTAATAGTAGCCATCTCTAGGGCAGGGGGTGGGGGATTGGGGGATGGAAGGAAAAAAGGAAAAAAACAAGTTATATGATTTATTACATATTTAAAAGGAATAGCAAGTTGAATATAGCAGATAAATGGAGTTTCATGTGCAGTCATCTTTTTTTTCTATTTTACTATGTTACAGAAATGTTTATTGTATTTCTCAAGTTCAGAATAAAATAAATAAATTTGTTTTAAATTTGTAATAAATATAAATATATAACAATATAATAACATATATATAACAATATAATATAATATAATATATATAATATATAATATAATGTATAACAATATAATATAATATAAATATATAACAATATAATAACACATATAACAATATAATATAATATATAACATATATAATATAATATATAACAATATAATATAAATATATAACAATAATAATGTATATATGACAATATAATAATTTGTAATAAATATAAATATATAACAAAAATTTTAATGAGGGGAATAATGCTTGTAATACTTAACTGACTTGTTTTGAGACTCAGGGAAGACAATGTATATAAAACACTTTGAACATTTTAAAATTCTATATAGATTTTAATTATTGTAATTATTATTGGACTGGACCAGTGATTACGATGACATAAGGTACTCCCACTAGGAAACTTCTTCTGCTAAAGGGAACTGGCATTCAGTATGCATCTTGTAGTCTTAATGGCCTGAAACAATGCCAGATTAAGTGATTTACCCAGGGTCTCACTTCCTGTATGTTATGTGAGGCAAGACCTGAACCGAAGTCTTTCGTCTTGCCTTCTCCCACATTAGGATGTGAGGTCCTCCAAGGCAGAGACTGTGTTCTAGATTCACTTGATATTCCTTGTCCTTAGCAAAGTGCCTGGAGTATATTAAGCACTTAATAAATGCTTGTTCGCTGACTAATTGACTTGAAGACAAGCTTTCTATGCAGTATCCCATGCTGCCTGTATTATAATAGTCATTCATGCTATAAACTTGAACTATTTCTATTTCTTCCTTTGTGAAATGAGGAAGTTGATTTAGGTAATTTCTCTTAGGTCCTTTCTCGTTCTGAGGTTCCATGCCTATAGTTATGCCTGCCAGTCTTTTCAGATTCAGCCTAACTTTCTGTACAAATGTATTCTCATTTCACACAGCTGCCACTCTCTCAGTAATGATACTGCCACACAGAGCACTTTAAGGGGTGCAAAGTATTTTACATACGTGATGTATATGAACTTACAACAACCCTATGCACTAGATCCTTCAAGGTTTTATCTTCATTTTACAGATGAGGAATCTGAGGCTAGGAGAATGTGTAAGTTGCCCATGGTCACTTAGCTAAGCAAATGTCCAGTCAGGACTTGAACTCATGTCCTCATGACTAGAGGTACAACACCCTATTTTATATTCCTGTGCTTCTAAAATTCAAATAAGGATTTAGAGCTGGGATTTGGCTGGTCCATTTATCTAGTCTAGGGTTCTTCTCAGCTCATGGATGAAAACCTGGATCCCAGTAAGGGCAGCTCTACTCCCAACACAAAAGAAGGTTAAGCTTTTGAGCTATGTTCCCAGAAAGGCTAGAGTACATTGGAAAGAACACTTGTTCACCCTGGAGTCAGAGAACCCAAGTTAGAACCCTGACTGCATACTGGCTTCCTTTAAGCATAGCAGAGTGTCTCATACATTGAAAGTGCTGCATAAATGCCTCAGGACTAATTGTATGACCTTGGACTAGTCACTTAACGTCTTTCAACCTCAGTTTCCTCATCTGTGAAATGAGGGGCTTGGATTAGATGGTCACCAAGGTCCTTTGCAGCTTGAAATCGATGATCTTCTAATTACTTCGTAATACCTGCAGACTGTGACCCTCTCTTGGACAGGTGCCTCAAGGACACTCCCATCCTCCTGTCCCTTCCTTCCCTCCACCCTACTCCATAGTAAAGTCACACATAAATTGAAGAGTTAATCCATCCTACCTAATGGTATCAAATTCATTGTGTGTCTCTCAAAGATACTTAAAGCCAGACCTCAGAGGGCAGCTGTTGGCTAAGCAATCTATATATTGAGTAGCAAACAAATGTTATCATAGTCATTAGCTTGATGCAGCAACACTCATCGACACCATTTAAACTTCAATGTCAGCTCAAAGCATTTTCTAAAAATAAAATCTTTTTACAAAAGGCCTTTGACTGGAGCCAAATTAAAGCCATCTTCCTTGCCCTCCAGGGAGGGATGGAGACAGAACCAGGCTAAATAGAGACTATTAGTACAAACTGAACTTGACTTTGGTATTTGACCAAGGAGTGGTCTGATGCGGTCCTGCCGGGTCCCCCGTGCTGCTCTTCACAGGAGTTTTCAATAACAACATGCCAGAGCTGGAATGGGCTAGAGAGATCATCTGGTGCATTTTACATATGGGGAAATGCTGAAAGTCAAGAGAAAACTGACTGTCTCAAAGTCACATAGCTAGGAATCGGCAGGGCTTGGGCTCTTTACTCTTTGCCCTTGTCCCTTCCTCATACTGGTCTGGGATCCAGGAAACCTGAGTTCTAGTCCTAGCTCTGCCACTCTTGAGCTATGTGACCTTGGGTAAATTACGTGCATTCATCCAACAATTAAGCATCTGCTATGGAGAGGATGCCATGCTAGTGCTAGGAATACAACGATGACAACAAAACAATCCTTACCCTCGAGGGGCTTTCGTTCTACTGATGTGATATGACATACACACACACACACACACACACACATATATATATATATATACACACACACACACACACACACACATACATACATACATACATATGTGTGTATATATATATATATGTATAGTCAAGATAATCCAGAAAGAGAGAGCACTAAAATTACCCCATCAAAATATTTATATATTGCTTTGTGGTTATGAAGTGCTTTCACTTTCTAATTTAATCCATAAAACTACTCTGTGAGATACATCATAAAGGTATTCTTTAAAAAAGAAGTTGATCTTTTTAAATTTTACTCACATTTCCTAATATATTCCACCCCTTCCCAGAGTCCCATTTCTTGAAATGAAGAAGAATAAAAAAGAGAAAAAAATATTGTAGAAGAATTAACCAATACATCAGTGAAGTCCTACAGCATGCGTAGTGTTCCTTACCTATAGTCTCAGAGATCTGAGAAGTGGGGAAGGCACAACTTCATATCTCTTCTTTGAGACCAAAGTGGGTTATTATAGTTTCCTAACATTCAGTTTTGGTTTTTTTTTTTTTTTTTG
>NW_020954598.1:836875-856078 GCF_900497805.2 Vombatus ursinus | reverse complement strand
TTTTGTGGCTGTTGTAGTCGCAGATTGTTTTTCTAAATTGCTCTGCATCAGTTCATTTAAGTCTTCCCCTGCTTCTCTGTGGGGGCACCTAGGCAGCAGAGTGGATAGAGTGCTAGCCCTAGAATCAGAAGGACCTGAGTTTGCTGACTAGCTGTGTGACCCTGGGCAAGTCACTTACCCCTGTTTGCCTCAGTTCCTCATCTGTAAAAGGACTTGGAGAAGGAAATGGCCAACCACTCCAGTATCTTTGTCAGGAAAACCCCAAATGGGGTCATGGAGAGTCAGAGGTCACTTGAAATGACTCAACAACAACACGCTCTTCTATCTGCCTCATTTCTTATACTATAGTAACACATATTCCATTACATTCATGTACCACAAGTTGGTTAGCTGTTCCCAAATTGGTGGGCCTCCATTTTTTTTTCCCAGTTCTTTACTACTTTGAAAAGCACTGCTGCATTCCCTGCAGTGAAATCAATGACTAGAGTGATTTAGTCTAATAATTCCATACATCTTTGCAGAATGATTGGGACCATCCACAACTGCACCAATAGTGCACACACACAAGTAATGTGCACATACCTCCAATATTGTCTATTCTCATCTTTTGTCATCTTTGCCATTTGCAAGGAAGGAGGTGAAACCTTACAATTGTCTTGATTTACATTTTTTCTTGTTATTAATGAATTGTAGCATTTTATATGGATTTTAATGTGTTGCAATTCCTCTTTGATAACTATTAATATCCTTGGATCACCATCTAATGGGCAATGGATTTTCATCTTATATATTTGTTAGCTTTTTTATATACCTAGGATATTAGACTCTTATCAGAAATACTTGCTGCAAAGATTTTTCTTCCCAGTCAACCACTTCTCTTTTCATTATAGTTGCATTACTTTTATTCTTGCAAAAGCTTTTCAATTTCATATGATCAAAATTATTGATTTTATCATTTGTGATTGCATCCATCCCATGTTTAGTTAAGAATTCACCTTGTTTTTGTGCCTCTGAAAGGTATGTGATCTGTTTCTCTTATGATTTTTGTAATGGTATAATCTTTAATATCTAGGACATGTTTCCATTTTGATCAGTACAAGCATTCTTGGCCCCATTTTACAAATGGGGACACTGAGAACTGGGGAGATGGTTAGGTCATGGTCACTGTGCTTGGCCTGAAGTCTAGGTCTTCTGAGTCCACCTGCTTATTATGGGAATAATCTTGGGCAAATTACGTCTTGAGTGTCAGTTTCCTTTTCTGTAAAATCAAGGTATTAGTCTAGAATAGATGATGTCTAAGCTTCCTTCTAACTCTCTGGCTATGATCCTAAAGTCATTCCTGTAGTCTACCATGCCTCTCAAGGGGTTTTGGTTTCCTGTGTAAGAAGGATGATGTGTTCAATGATAGCCAATGATTCAGTGAAGTGTAGCCAATTTACCTACACAGGAGGTGTGTACTGTGTGATGGTAAGCCAACTGCACGATCAGCATTTTGATGATATTTGGGGGTTTTTTGTGAATTGACAGGTGGCTACCTCTCTGCTTATTGATATATCTCACCTTCTGCAAAATCATACTTCAAGTTTATCCCCTCCCTAGGTCCCTTCTTTTAAAAAATTTTTTCCTTAAATTGTATTTTTTTATTCTGTGTTTTATTACCCAGAGGAAAAAAGATTCTAAATCTATTGTTAATTTTGCCTTTTAAGAGTATATAATAAATTCAGCATATAAAATTTTAAGTCAGCATTATTGTTAACCTCTTATTTCCCCCAAATGAAAAAGAAACAAAACTCCTGTAACAAATAAGTATAGTCATGTAAAACATGAGTCCCTTTTTAATTGACCTAATGATTGTCTGTTAAAAGACACCCACCGAGCATACAATTCTTCAGTGGTAATGCTAAGCAGTTTTCTCTGTATGTGTGTATGTGTGTGTGTGTGTGGGTGTGTGTGTGTGTGTTGTGTGGTTTTTGTGAGGCAATCAGGGTTAAGTGACTTGCCCAGGGTCACACAGCTAAGTGTCAAGTGTCTGAGGTCAAATTTGAACTCAGGTTCTCCTGACTCCAGGGCTGGTGCTCTATCCATTGCCACCTAGCTGCCCCAGTAATGCTAAGCACTTGATGGAAAAAATTCTCAAACTCAAAAAGACTGAGATTACTGGCATGTGACCACGGGCAAGTCCTTTTACCTCTCAGATCCTTCAGCTCCAAAACGCACATAATACACTATTTACTTCCAGGAGAGTTGTGAGAAAAAAAAAAATCTCTCTCTCTGTTTCAGTGTCTCTCTGTTTCAGTGTCTCTTTGTTTCTGTCTCTCTGTTTCAGAGTTCTTTGTGGGGCTGTTAGGTGGCCCAGTGGGCCTGGAGTCAGGAAGACATGAGTTCAAATCAGACATGTACTAGCTGTGTGACTGTGTGAGTGTGAATGAATCACTTAACCTCTGTCTGTATCAGTTTCCTCATCTGTAAAATGGGAATGATAAGAGCACCTACTTCTCAGGGTTATTATGAGGATCAAAAGAGATAATATTGGTTAAGTACTTACCACAGTGCCTGGCACATAGCAGGCTTCTTCCTTTTCTTTTGTAAAATCGAAGGGGCCATGTAAATGTGAATTATTGTTATTATCAGTTGGGTATAACTCTTGTCAAAGAAAAACAAAAGAGTGAAGAATGACTATAATAGAGACTTGGCCGATAAGTCAGTAAATCCTGGACAGTGACTGCAAATGGAATGTGAGCTTGGCCCAGAACTGAACAGGAAAATGAGAACAGTCTGGATTTGATTAGGGAAACTGCACAGTACTCCAGTACTTTTTGATACCAATGTTTAACCAGGGATGTGGGATGGCTCTAAGTCATGGAATATCACAGTCTCTGAAGAACTGAAGTGAAGTTCTTCCAAAGGGCAGTGGAGAAATGCACAGTAGATGTGAACAAGTCTCAGTTCCATACAAATGTGAAGCTGCATGAGAGAATCAGAGTACAAGATGTTATCATAAAAATGCATGTCAAGAGAAAAAAAAAAAAGATGGACCTATCATATAGAGAGAGTGAGGAATGCCCCGGCATTCTATCAGTATCCCCGGGTACCAAGATATCTAGAGAATGACCCAAGAATCTTGGGTGAACTGCCTGCGGTGGATTTATGGGAGAACATAGCCAAGAACTTCACAGGACAGGCAGACGTAAGTGGGATGGATCTACATCACAGGAGGGAGTCCCCACATTGAGAACATCATAGATCAACCCAAGTATCAAAGTAGGTATTAGCATCTATCATTATAATGTAGATCCCACTCAGTGAAATTACAGCTCTCTCTCCCCTTTCTTCCTGCGTTTCTAAACTCGAAACCACCAGTTCACTTCCCTTCCTACTGTTGGCAGGTTAGGTTGTTAATAGCACCATAATTCAGGGATAGAAATAATACATGAGTCCTGATGCCACAGTATGGGACAAAATAAAAGAGTATGGAACAATGTCAGCGCAGAGAGGGATCTTAGAAGTCATCTCTTCTAGCTTCTTCATCTTAGAGATGAAGCATTTGAAATCCAGAGAGGAGAAATAAATGTAATTTACTGGGGGTCACACAGCTAATAAATGGGTCTGCTTCAAACCAAAATTTCTTCATTTCTCCTCTGGTACTCATTCCCACTTCACCCGATCTGCCTCCTACCGGTTACAAAAACATTGCAAATAATTCTGATGAAACCGCATCTAAGGGAATCTTAATTACATGTGTGTCTTGTTGAATTTGAGAGAACGCAGCTTTGTTTATTTCGAGATCTTGCTCAAAAAGAAATTAATACTTTGTTTTTCAAATGAAAATGTGCTGTCAGCATTGAGTTGTCTGGAGAGCCTCCTATTTTTGTAATGGCCTATTAGATCAAGTTTCCTAATTTGTCAAGAGAGGGTAATAATTCCTGCCCTCCCCTGCCCTGGCTACCTCACAGGACCTGTGCCTAAGTATTCTTTATGGGATGGTCTCGTGTCTTTAATTAGATTGCAAACTTCTTCAGAGCAATGATTTTGCCTTAAGATAGCAGCACCTAGCACACGGTTATACCCGGGAGGAAGAAAGTACAGCATTACTCTATAAATTTCAGGGCAAAAGAAAAAAAAAATCAGTCCAATATGACTACTTTAAGTGTGGGGAAAATTTCATCTGTTTTTTTTCCTCTATAGGTATGATCATAGAAACCTAGCTGGTCTAACCAGCACCCCCAAAAAGATCGCCTCTACAATATGCCTGCTTAATGGGTCTACCCAGTCCTTGCTTGCAGACCTACTGTGAGAGAGAGCCTCCCAAGGCAGCTCATTGCACAGCTCTAATTGTTAGGAAGCTTTATTTTTTGTAAACAGTAGCCTATCTATAACTTTCATCCCTTGCCCTTAGCTCTGTCCTCTGGATCCAAGTAGGGCAAGTCTACTCTCTCTTCCATTTGACCATCCCTAAAAACTTGAAGACAGCTATTTCAGCCCTGATCTTCTTCAGGTCAACCACCCTCAATTCCTTCAACCAATCTGCACCCTGGTTGCCCTTCACTAAATAGTCTCCAGTTTATCAATGTCCTTCCTAAAACACAGTGCCTAGGACCAGAAACAATACTCCAGATGTGACCTGTCCAGGGCAGAGTAGAGGAGGACTATCATTTCCCTAGTCAATCAATTAATCGACTAGCACTTATGAAGTGATTACTGTGTACCAGGCACTGTGCTAAGTTTTGGGAATACAAAGAAAGACAAGAAAAAAGTCCTGCCCTCAAAAAGCTTACAATCTAATGGGGAAGGATTAAATGTAAATAACTGGGTACAAACAAGATTTATGGAGGATAAATTGGGGGTGGTGTCCGAGGGAAGGAACTGAGATTAAGGAGGATAAGGAAAGACTTTTCGCAGCAGGCGAGACTTGCAGGAAGCCTGGACAATTTACTTCTTTTAATGTAGCCTAAAATCCTAGGATTCTAAGCATTAGGGTACCTTAGAGGAACGTCATCAGCTAGCTCAAAGGAACATGGGGTCAGAGGTCAGAGGATCCAACCCCTCCTTTTACAGATGAGGAAACTGAGACCCAGCGGGGACTGATGATTTACCCAAGGTCACACAGGTAGTAAGTATGATGAAATTAGTGACCAGATGTGCTGATTATGGGGGAGCAACACATTCTGTAAGAAAAACCAAGTACTAAGATAACAAATTAAAATGAGCTATACTCACTATCCCTGAGAGATTTCCTGATCGATAATAATAATAATAAAAAGAGATCTAAGATTCTCTCAGCTCTAAATCCTCTACCAAAGAGGATATTACAGTTTGCTGTGTGCTTTCTGCATATTAAACAAGTAGTTTGCATTTCATTTTATTGATAAAGAAATAATTGAGGCTCAGAGGTTAAGTGACTTTTCCAAGGCCATGAAGTTACTTAATTACTGAATCCAGGACTTGACCCCAGGTCCTCTGGTGGTTTTGGATTGTGCCCCTAAGCTGTAAGATGTCTACTGCATAATGATTAAATTGAGACATTGTAAGAAAAGTCACTCAATCCAAGTTTTACAAAACCTTCTTTGATACTTTATTCCTATTCTTTCTCTCTGACAGTCACTTGCCCCTAAAGGTTTATGACTCACCCAGCAGACAACAAAGATACTTAAGGATGAGAAATGGAATTGGATTCTTATCATTTTTGAGGTTTCAGGCTGCTGATTACTTCGTATCTAAGGGTATAGTGACTGTTGGGCTATAAATATCTTTGAAAGTTTATAAAAAGAAATGGTCTGGATTTTCTTGCCTTTAGAGAAGGTGTGGCACAGGGGATTGGAGTCAGGGAGACTCATCTGCGTCTTTAGAGGCAGAGGTGAAGTATCACTTGGGTTCTGGAGTTCTGAGCTCAGTGAGCAAGAGAAGATTAAGTGTTCACACTAGGTCTGTCACCAGGATGGTGAGCCCCAGGAGCAAAGGGCCACCAGGCTGCCTAGGGGTGGTTAAAGCTCCCATGGGGATCAATATTCGAATCAATAAAGTGGCTGGGTGCGATATAGATTGACTGAGTCTCAAACAAACAAACAGACAGACAAAAATCCCAAGAGTCCTATACAGCTTCTCAGATTCACTAATTTGATTCTCTCAACTGGGCCATAAGGGAAAGTAGGGGCAGGTAAAGAATTTGGGCAAGGAATTTATGGGGACTGTTTTTTCATCCAAGCTAAATCTACCTACAAGAGTCCATAATAGTTTATGCCCAAGACCGTTCTAAGATGTTGCAGGCTGATTCAAAATAGGAACAGATAAGGGGGAGCTAGGTGGCGCAGTGGATAGAGCACTGGCCCTGGAGTCAGGAGGACCTGAGTTCAAATCTGACCTCAGACACATAACACTTACTAGCTGTGTGACCCTAGGCAAGTCACTTAACCCCATTGCCTAGCCAAAAAACAAACAAACAAACAAAATAGGAATGGCTAGAAGAAATACTGTCTGAGAAAGGACTAAGCAACTTTTTGGTAAATAATTTTTCTTCATTCCGTCACTGGATTTGCCTTTTATATCTTAGGGCAACTAAGTAGCACAGAGGATAGGGCGCTGGGCCTGGAGTCAGGAAGATTCATCTTCATGAGTTCAAATCTGGCCTCAGACACTAGCTGTGTGACCTTAAGCAAGTCACTTAACCCTGTTTGCCTCAGTTCCCTCATCTGTAAAATGAGCTGGAAAAGGAAATGGAAAGCCACTCCAGTATCTTTGCCAAAAAAACCCCAAATGGGTCATGAAGAGTCAAATGCAAATGAACAACAAACAAAATCTTAAAGAGATTCTTTATTTGCTGTCCCTGTTAGGGTAGTTCTGTTAGTGTCACCTATTCTGCAATGAGTCCTCTGTTCTATAAAGGGACCTGGAGCTATTCCCAATTTGGATGATAAAAATAGTATATGACTTAGCAACAAGACTTTCTCAGTCCTCTTCACATTTAGTGCCTTCTCTCTGAATGATCTCTACTTTATCTTGTCTGTATCTCATTTATTTATAGTAGTTTGCATGTTGTCTCCTCATTGGACTGTGAGTTCCTTGAAGGCAGAGACTGTTTTTTGTTTTTCTTGGGTTTCTTTTGCTTTCCGTTGTATCCCCAGAATTTAGCACGGTGCCTGCATATAGCAGGTGCTTAATAAATGCTTTTTGACTTGACTTAGGAATCAGATTGTTGAATGAAGCAGCTAGGTGTCAAAGTGGATGGATTGCTGGACTGGAGTCAGGAAGACCTGAGTTCAAATGTGACCTCAGCTATGTGACCCTAGGCAAGTCACTTAGCCACTGTGTGCCTCAGTTTTGCCAACTGTAAAATGTGAGTAATAGTACTACCTACCTCCCAGGGTTGTTTGTAAGGGTCAAATGAGATAATATCTGTAAAGTACTTGGCATAGTAGATGTTTAATAAATGTTAGTTTCTTACCTTCCTTCTGTATGTGGTTTAGGGTCTCTGAGATCTTTAGTGATCTCTGAGAATTCATGGAGAAGAAGAAATGTGCTAGAAGATTGGAGATGGACAAATATTGTCCCAGTTTTCAAAAAGGAAGAAATAGATGATTCCAGAAACTATAGATTATTAAATTTGACATTTATCCTCGTCAGAATTCTACAATTGATTCTCAAGTAGCTTGTGGATATTAAAAAAAAAAAGAATTTGGTAATCATCATGAACCAGTCTTGGTTCATTAAGAACAAGAAGAATTTGATTATTTTTTTGTGTGTGACACAGAACTAGCTTGACGTTTTGGGGAAATGCTTGATATCAGTCTCAGTTATTAGTATGATGTAGCTTTTTTTCCCTCATTTTTTTGCTTGGCAGTGGGGTTAAGTGACTTGCCTAGGATGTATGACACATGTAGCTTTTAAAAAATAAAAAAGATAACGTGCAATCTAAGGTCCTTTGCTTTTATGTATATTGTTGTTTGTGATGATAGTGGTAGTTGTTAATTGTTTTTTCACTATTTTCAAGCTTCTGGGTTATTCCCTTAGTCAATAGATCTATTGGTTCAGTCCTGACTTCAGTTTTGGAGCTTGGTCAAACCGGTAATATTTTAGAGACAACGTGGTGTAGTGGAAAGAAGGCCTGCATTTGAGTCCTTTCTTCAATACTTAGTAGCTGTGTGACCCTACATGAGTCACTTAACCTTTGTGCCTTGATTTCCCCATTTTTAAAATGGGGATAATAATATTCGCAACATAAAGTTGTTGTGATAAAAGTACTTTGTAAACCTTAAAGATCAGTAGAGGTGTGAGTTTTTGCTGTTATTCCTTACAAGTTCATCAATAACCCTGAGAGCAAGCAATCTGGGTCAAGGGCAAAAATCCATTAGGCTGAGAGTTCCTAGAAAGCTGGGGTATTTTTTGCATCTCTTTGAATCCCCGGCTCTTAGCACAATGCCTGGCACATAGTAGGTGCTTATTAAATGTTTATTGACTCGACTTGAAAATTAAGGAAGGAGCATTCACAATTGCTTTCTGTCCCTGTTATCCCTTGGAGAGTACTGTGATCATTTATTTTGATGATTTCTCCGTCTCTGGGCATCCGGTACTGCTATCAGCAAAAACTGCCCCAGATGGTTTATCTTCTGTTTTGTTTATAGAAGAACCAGGGAGAGACCAGGCTATGCTGGGTTGCTTAGAGAGCGATGAGGGGAAGTAGGACAAATGGGACAAAGGTCAGCAGCCTAATCAGCATTCTCTAGCCAGCAGAGATGTTTGCTGTTTCCGTAGAACTGAGGAGCACGAGAGGATGAGGTTCAAAGTTTCCTTACCAGCTCATTTTCTGTTTGAGAAGGTAGACCTTGGAAAGGTGAAGTGATTTTCCCAAGGTCATACACTAAGGAATAATAGAAACAGGACGTGAAGCCAGATCTTCTGACTTCAAATTCAATCATAGCAGCAAGAAAAACCACAGCAGTGATGACATCTGACATTTACCTAGAACTCTAAGATTTATTAATCACTTTACAAATATTATCTCATGTGATCCTCTTAACAACACTGTGAGGTAGATGTAGGAGCTATTATCATCCTCATTTTATAGAGGAGGAAATTGCGGCAGACAGAGGTTGAGTGACTTGCCCAGGGTCACACAGTTAAGTAAGTGCCTGAGGCTGTATTTGAACTCAGATGATCCTGACTCTAGGCCCAATGGTAAGTATTATTGTTATCCTCATTTTACAAAAATAGAAAATGAAGCTTAGAGACATTAAATAATTCTCCCAGGATAAAACAGTTAGTAAATTTTGGAGCCAAGATTTCAACCCAAGTTTCATGCATTGATCTATTCAAAAACCATTTACTAAGCACCCATCATACACAGATTTCTTCCAATATAGCTTGCTGTTTTCTCCCAAAATTATCTTTTTTATTAATTTTGTAAGACAAACTGATTGTGCACTTTCTTATTTAAAATGATAACAATAACTGACATTTATATAGAACTTCAAGATGAGCAAAACCTTATAAATATTATTTCACTTGGTCCTCACAACAACCCTATGAAATAGGTGCTATTATTACCCCCATTTTACAGATAACAACATGGAGGTTCAGCAAGATTCAGCAATGTGCCCAGTGTCACACAGCTAGTTACTGGCTAACATGCTACGCAGACCAAGGTTTTCCTAACTCTGCGTCCAATACTTTGCCTCCTCTGCCAGTATGGTTCCAAACCTATTCATGGTGTTAAAGTTCACATTGAGTATGTTTTTAAGAGTTGTTGCTACAGTCAGGTGGGAAACATTGTTGGTAGCAGGTAGTGGGGTAGGAGGAGGGAGCTGCTTGGGTGTTCCTTAGGAACCTCTGGAATGACTAGTGTTAGTGTGCAAAATAGTCAGAAACAAGGAGAGGGAATTTGTTAGGCATTAGGACTGCTCAGGCTCTAAATAATACTTCTGAGAAATGTCTCTTGGAATAGAAGATTTGTATTCTGGGTTGGATATTTTGCTTATGCATAATTCTTGCATACTCTTTATGCCTTTCTTTCATTTCGATCTGGCTACTGTTTTCCTGTATATTCCTGGTCTCCACCATTGATTTATGGTGAAGCATCTTGTCATTGTCTTGTTGGAAACAATCCAATTCTTTTCAACTGAAGGCTTTGGCTAAATTATCACCAAGATGTTCATTCCTCTTTATCCAAAGGTGTCTGTTTCTTCCCTTTCTACTCACATTCCAGTAATTAATTCTGATACTGATTGGAGGTCATCAGAGAGGGATTTTTTTTCCCATTTTTGACCTCTTTTGCAAGTTAATGCTGTCAAATTTGAAGGGGTAGGGAAAAGAAGCTTAACAATTGAAGGAGAGTGGTATGGGTTTTCATTTATTACTTACCTAAAGTTCAGTCTCAAACTCTGGGAAGGGTATCAGAGGCCATAGGGCTTCAGAAGTCTAACTGCTCTGCCACCTTTGCCCTTGTAAATCAGCTAGTTTCTACCTTGGGAACATTGAAGGCAAAAAGTACTTGTGAGAATGACCACCAGAAGCAGTTCTCTTCCCTTTCAAAGTCTCAAGACCCAGAGATGGATGGAAGACTAGAGAGGGATTGGACTGAGGAGCTCTTAATGGATGCCATCTCACTGGTAACATTTTTATTTTTAATGATGAGTTGGGAGGGTAGCTTTATTTTCTTTTTTTTCCAGTGAGGTACAAATGGTTCGTAAGATGGAGTGATTTTTAGAGGGGAAAAAGGACATGAGAATTTCCCAAGAGGGCCCAATGTTGGTAGAGGAGATCAGATGTGGCCCTTCTTGGGGTCTGATTGATGTGTCTGGGACTGAGACAAATGAATTGTTCCATTGAGTGGGTTTGGAGGATCTTTATTCACCTGGTCAGTGGGAATTTCCCTCTAGATTATTTTGGATAAAAAAAAAGGATAGCAAATACGATAGAAGTGACTGAGCACAAGCTGGAGAGGAGTAGAGATGGTGTTGTGTTGATGCCTTTTT
Source organism: Vombatus ursinus (assembly GCF_900497805.2). Lineage (NCBI taxonomy): Eukaryota > Metazoa > Chordata > Mammalia > Diprotodontia > Vombatidae > Vombatus > Vombatus ursinus. The sequence continues at coordinate 845,114 of NW_020954598.1, read as the reverse complement.
TTTAACAAAAAAATCTCTAAAGAGAGCTGGAAGTGTTTGCCTGGATGAGTCTCTATAGTTGCTGTTTGTGTGGTAAGCTTTTAAATCACCTGTAATAGGGAATAAATTGCAAATGAGGACAGGGGGAGAGATTATAGAAGTTTGGAGCTACACAGATCTATTTAAAGTTTTTTGGCATGGCCTCGCATTTGGGGTAATATAAAAACAACAGTTTAAGCTGGGCACATAACTTCCTTGCCAGTGAATCTCAGCTCTGATATTTAGGAGCTATATGATCTTAGAAAAGTCACAATTTCTCTGAGCCTCAGAGTTTCTTCATATGTCAAGTAAGGGGGTTAAAGTAGATACTCGCTAAGGTAAATGGTTTTCAAAATGTGGTCCACACTTGCAAGGGATGCATAAGGTCAAAACTATTTTCACAATAATACATTTTAATTTATAATTTAGTAAATATAGTAGACATAACCTACGTATACAAAAATTCTTGGGAGGGGTCTTCAATAATTTTTAAGAGTGTAAAGTGGTCAGGGGTGGAGCCAAGATTGTGAAGTAGAAAAAGTGCTCAGCGTTCTCGTCCCAACATTCCCCTCCAAACAACTCTAAAATAATGCCTGAAATCAAATTCTGGAGCGGCAGACCCAACAAAGGGTCAGAGTGAGGCATTCTGCCAGCCCGAGACAACTTAGGAGTTCAGAAAGAGAGATCTGTTACATGAGATGGGAGGCCGGCTCAGAGCCAACATGGAGCAAAACCCAATGGTAAGACTGGGTGGTGGCAATAAAAGCAGTAACAGTTTCAGGAGCTCCCAAGTCAGAGACAGTAAGGGGACTGGGCAACTGGGCAGAAAGATGCTGTGGGGACTGCTGTGTCAGCACTGGACAAAAGACCAGATGCTATTTGGCAATTCCGTTTTCTGTATTCACTTTTGGGTCATAGTTCAAGGGCAGGGAGGGGCATTTTTGGTCAAGAGGGAGTAGAAATCTGAGGAAAAGCATAATTTTGGGTACCGAGGGATTAGGGAACTTGAGAAGCAGTATCAATTGCAATCCCAAGGGATCAGGGATCATTCCTGGATAAGGACCAGAGTGGTTGCTGGGAAACAGTGATCAAACCTCTCACCAGATCACACCACCTCAGAAGCATTGAAAACTTTGAAACCCCCAGGACTGGCTCTGAAAACAGCAGTGTGAAAAATCCTGAAGTTAGAGATAGGGTCTCTCACCTCCACCCCACCACCACACACATACACACTGGGAACAGAGTCCAACATGAACATAAAGTTCCAAATCAAGAAATAAGGGTGGGGAAATGAGCAAACAACAAAAAAAGAACCTGACCATAAAAAGCTTCTCTGGTGACAGGGAAGATCAAGATACAAATTCAGAAGACGATGAAGTCAAAACAACTACAAACAAAGCATCAAAGAAAAATGTGAATTGGACACAAGCCTCATTTCTCACATATTTAAGTAACTGAGTCAAATGTATAAAAAACAAGAGGCATTCCCCAGTTGATAAATGTTCGAAGAACGTGAATGGGCAGTTTTCAGAAGAAATCAACACTGTCAATAGTCAGATGTAAAAATGCTCTAAATCAGTACTTATTAGTGAAATGCACATTAAAACAATTCTGAGATACCACCTCACACCTATCACATTGGCTAATATGACATAAAAGGAAAATGACAAACATTGAAGGGGATGTGGAAAAATTCATACACTAATTGAACTGTTGGTGGAGTTGCGAACTAGGGCAGCTAGGTGGCTCAGTAGATAGAGTGCCAGGACCAGAGTCAGGAAGACTGCTCTTCGTGAGTTCAAATATGGCCTCAGAAGCTTACTAGCTATGTAACCCTAGGCAAATCACTTAACCCTGTTTGCCTCAGTTTCCTCATCTGTAAAATGATCTGGAAAGGGAAATCTCAAAGCATTCCAGTATCTCTACCAAGAAAAACCCAAATGGGGTCTGACATGACTAAAAGGGGCTGAACAAGAACAATACTCCCACCAACAATGGAGTTATGGACTGGTCCAGCCATTCTGGAGAATAATTTGGAACTGTGCCCAAAGGTGTTTAAAATTTTGCATACTCTTTGATCCAGCAATACCACTACTAAACCTGTACCCCCAAAGAGATCAAAGAAAAAGGAAATGTGTACAAAATATTTCTAGCAGCTCTTTTTGTAGTGGCAAAAAATTGAAAATTAAGAGGATGCTCATCAATTGGGAAATGGACAAACGAGTTGTGGTATATGATTGTGTTGGAACACGACTGTGCTGTAAGAAATGATGAACAGGTTGGTTTCAGAAAAACCTGGGAAGATTTACATGAACTGATGCAAAGTGAAATGAAGAACCAGAAAAACATTTTACACAGTAATAGCAGTATTGTGCAATGATAATTATGAAAGACTTAGAAACTCTGATCAAGACAATGATCTAAGACAATTCCAAAGGACCCATGATGAAAAATGCTATCTATCTCCAGAGAGAGAGAAATGATGAACTCTGAGTACATATTGAAGAATAGTGTTTTTTTGCTTTCTTTATTTTTATTGTTTTATTTTGTTTGCGTTTTCTTTTGCAACGTGGTTAATATGGAAATATGTTTTGTGTAACTTCACATGTATAATCAATATCAAATTGTCTTCTCAAAGAGGGGTGAGGGGTAGGAGGGAGGGAGAGAATTTGGAACTCAGTATTTTTAAAAAGGAGTGTTTGAAAATGTACATGTAATTAGGAAATATTTAATGAAATAAAAATAAATTTTAAAAATGTTTAAGATTCTGTAGGGGTCCTGCGACTGAGTAGTTTAAGAAATACTTCTTGCTATAGGTTAACTTTGTCAGTTAGTCTATGATCCTATGAATATCCATTTCTTAGACATTTCTATGTAGCTTCTTGCTGGGGAAGGCATTTAAGAGGGGAAAAAGGCACAAAACATGTTGTTGCACTGTATTTAAAGCTGTTTTGACTGATTTTCACATTAAGCTACTTAATAACTAGGTATTGTTTCTGTAATTTTTAAATCCTTATTTCAATGCTAATTGCACATTGTACCAAGATGCTAATAATGGGAAAGGAGCCCTAGCGAAATCAGAACTGTGAGTTTCTCCTTGTTATACCCACATCTCCGAGCTATATTCATTGTTCTAGCCCAGATGCTGGAATTTGGCAGAAAATGTAGCTAATGGAATGTGTATTGGGGATTTTTCCTCCAGCCTTTAAAATCTCACTCCCTTTCCTAATCAGCTTTGTAGATGGCACACGTGAGTATCGCAAACCGAAGCTGGCTTTTTTCTACAGCTTTTTTTTCTTTCCTGATAAGTTTCTGAGGTATAGTGAGCCACGGTCTCCAGGCTAGCTATAGGGCTTTTTATCTCCTGCCAAATGGGAGAAAGGGTTTATTTCTATTTTTCATCTTTAGCGTTAGAATTATAGAACCTCAAAGCAGGAAGGATCCTTAGAAAGAAATTATCTAGTCCAACTTTCTTATTCTGTAGATGAGGAAAGTGAGGCCTGTAGAGGCCATATAACTTGCGTATAGTCATACAGCTGACTAGTGCATAACCCAGGCTAGAACTCAGGATTTTTTTTCCCCCAGATCCTCTGACTTCAAATCTCATACCAGACTGCCTTCTAATTTTATGGAGTAAGAGACCCTAGAAATCTTTACAATTCCAGGCTCCCCCTACAAGAAGAATACATTTTTTTCACTCCCACTTTATGCTCAGAAATTTTATTTTGTATGTGTCAGGGCTGAGGGTATGGGCAATGGTAAATACTGTTAAGTGACTACTGTCCTTGGGCCATAGGAAAGTGTTTTCTTTATGTAAATGCTGAGAATACCCTTGAACCTCATTTTTTAATTTATTATTTTTAAAATGTTTCCCTTTTATTTTTTATATTAATACATATTTATGGAATAAAACAAACATTTCTGTAACATGGTACAATAAAAAAGATGATTGTACATGAAACTGCAAATCTACTAAGCACAACTTGCTTTTCCTTTCAAATATACATGTAAATTTCTTTTTTTTCCTTTTTTTTTTGGCTGAGTAATGGGGTTGAGTGACTTGCCCAGGGTCACATAGCTAGTGTAAGTGTCAAGTGTCTGGGGCCAGATTTGAATTCTGGTCCTCCTGACTCCGGGGCCAGTGCTCTATCTACTGTGCCGCCTAGCTGCCCCCCTTTTTTTTTTTCTTTTTTTCTACCCTCTCCTCACTCCACCCTAGAGATCTCTACCATTAGACACAAATATATATACCCACATTTAGGTGTGTGTGTATATACACACACACACACACACATACATACATACATATATATATATAAATAGGTACACACATATATATGTTACCCGTATATATTAAGATATAATATATGAATATCATATATATACATATATTTATATGTATAATATATGTAAAATTATTCTTTACATACTTCTATTTGTTAGTTCTTTCTATGGATGCAGATAGCATCTTTCTTCATATGCACCTCAATTTCTTGACACTAGTGACCAGGTTTCAGTAGTGTTAGTACCTCTGTCTATCCGTAACTATAACTAAGGCAAGGTTACTGGGCCTGAGATCCGGGAGTCCAAAATCCAGAGGCATACTTCCTCATAACTTGCAGTCTGACACCAGTTCCACTCAAGCTAAGTGTAAACACCTCTGTTTCCTAACCCGGTCCCACCCCCGCCACAGGATTCCTTTACCCCCTCCCAGGCCATTTCATCCTCTTCTGCTATGCACCCTGCTCTCCACTGACCTCCTTCCACTTTATCTTATCTGTCCTTCAATCAGTTTCATGACAGCAGCTGAGCCAGAATGTTGAACGTTCTGGAATGAAAGTTCCAATGACTCTTTAGCTTCAGACTAAGGATCAGTCCTTGCTATAAGGATCTGTTAAAATTGCTTGATTCCTCTGGCTACTGGACAGCTGAGCAGGCTGTTTGGTGCTACCACTCCCAAGAGGGGCCTGAATCAGATCAAATGGAATCATGAAGCATTTGACAAAATAAGTAACAATACAATAGAACATAGATAATGTTAATACGTGGTTTTCAAGGTCAATATACTGTAGGAATCTTAATTTAAGGTTTATTAGACCCTGGTTCTGTGTGAGTTTGCCACCACTGCTATAAAGGACATAGAAAGAAACTCCCTTCACTGCTGGTGGCCTGCCTTCTGACAACTGAGCCCCTAAAGGTCCTCCATCATTCTTCCTTGTCACCTCTAGGAGACTTTGTATCTTCATCTACCTTCTCTTCTTTCCTTTCCTGACTCAGAGGAAGCAATATTTTTGTCTATGCTCTCAGCCCCTTCATGTCTCTCCCTTTCTTAGACCCCCAGATGAAAGTGGTTTCTCTCTGTATTCAAATTCCTCCTCTGATACTACCTTTGTGACCTTGGACGTGGTCACTTAACCTGCCTGGGTCTTAGTTTCTTATTCTGTAAAAGGAAGAGGCTAAATTAAATGGTCTCAGATGTTTCTTCCAGCTCTAGAGACGTGATTCCATGGTTCCATATCTTTATCTGTTCACCTCTTTTATGCCACATATATGTAGCTTTAACCTCTTTTGGCCCATTTCCTTGTCTGCAAAATGTTAAGGCTGGACTATATGTAACATGGACTAGATGGAAGGACTCTTCAGGTCTCTTCCCTTGATAACAACCCATGGTCTCTTGATCTTATGATCCTATGTACATGTTTCATCCTCCCTACTACACTGTGAGCTCTGAGGGTGAGGGCTGGGTCTTATACATTTTGTACTCCTCCCCCTTCCCCTTTTCCCTCCTTTGCGTTTAGCACAGTGGCTTGTCCTTCATAGTACTCAATAGAAATCTGATGAATGACTGAATGCCTTGAAATGTGTTTAGGTCTCCTTGGATAGAAAAACCGCTGCTACTTTTCTCCAATTCCTCATCTGCTTATCTCCTTCCTTTCCCCTTGCCATTAGCAGCTGGTGGCTGTGCTTTGGCAGTGGGGGCAGCAGTCCAGCTCTGGGTCTTTGCTCATGTTAGTGATAGTCACCCAGATTAACATCCACAGGGAGCTGAGGCAAGATGGCGGTGATCATTGGCTGAAAGGATTGTGAACCAGCCATCCAGAGGGGTCAAAGATATAAGACAGGAGCTCTCAATTGAGCTTACAGGCCTATGCCAAAGTATTGCTCCCTCAACTTTATGCTGCTTAAAGGTGACTGTTATTACATGAGCTAGTGATTTGTTGCATGTTAAGAAGCCTCACAGCCTGGCTACCTGAACCTCAATGTTAACCCATTCCTGAACCTGTTGAGGATTGGTCTCCTACAATTCAATTTAATGAGAATTTATTAAGCCTCTATTATATGCGATGCATCATGCTTGGCCCCAGGGATGCAAAAGTGAAGCATAATCTGTCCTCAAGGAGCTTATAGTCTAATAGGAGCATAGGACATGCATGATATATGGTAGAATGTGATGGCACATAGGATAGATTGAGGCAAATTTCTCTAAGATAATTTGAGAATGGAAAATTTATTTTTTAGATCAGAAAAAACCAGGAAGACTTTTTGGAAGAGATGGAAGGTCCTGAGCTGGGTCTTGAAGGAAGAGGAAAAAATAAATCTATTTTTTCTTATGTAACCTTTATTTTATTTTACTTTTTATCAATTATCAAGTATTTTTTATTTCCCTCTCACCTCCCAATTGAATAAAAAACAAACAACAAAAATACCCCTGTGACAAATATGTGTAGATAAGCAAAACAAATTCCCATGTTGGCCATATCCAGAAATGTCTCGTTCTGAATCTTGAGTCTGTCACCTATCAGAGAGTGAATAGCATGCTTCCTTATCTGTCCTCTGGAATCCTGGTTGGTCATTGCATTGATCAAAGTTCTTAAGTCTTTCAAATTGTTTGTCTCTTCAATGATGCACTTGTAGAAATTGTTTGAAAAGAACAATTTCAAAAGGCAGAGAGCTTTCCAGGAATGGAGTATGTCCCCAACAAATACAGGGAAGAGTGTAAGATGAGATTCAAGAACAGAAGCAGGTCAGTTCAGCTGGACTGAACTGGGGCAGGACAGCCAGGATATTCAGCCAGGGCTGAAATTTAGAGGGGGCTATCACACGTGCACCCTAGCAGTTAGGAACTAAGTTTGGTGCTTATTTAGCAAGAATAATTAGTTGAAATAGAAACTACCAAATTCCCATTTTCTCCCCCTTGCAGCTGTAGCCTAGATTTACTCCTTCCTGACCAGTTTTCTTCACCCTTTCCTCCTACTAAGGGAGTGGCCTACCCAGAAGCACTGTCTCAGTATCCTGGGGTCTCTTTACACAGACCAGAGTCTGAAGTTTCTATTCACTCCCTCCACTATGGGCCATTGCCCAGGGTTTCTTCCTCCATTGGTCCTTGTGTTATACATTCATTTGGGTTCCTTCCCAAGGTCTCCCTGTTTTCTTTTTTTTTCTTTTCTTTTTCTTAGATTTTTTTGTTATTAATTAATTTATTTTTAATTTTGAACATTCACTTCCACAAGATTTTTAGTTCCAAATTTTCTCCCCATCTGTCCACTCCCCCCACCCCAAGATGGTATGTATTCTGAATACCCCTACCCCAATCTGCCCTCCATTCTATCACCCCCCTTCTCTTATCCCCTTCCCCTTCTAATTTCCTGTAGGGTAGGATAGATTTCTATACCCCATTGCCTATATATCTTATTTCCCAGTTACATGTAAAAACAATTTTTAACATTCACTTTCAAAGCTTTGAGTTCCAAATTCTCTCCCTCCCTCCCTGCCTGCCCACCTTCATTGAGAAGGCAGGAAGTTCGATATAGGTTATACATATGTAGTCATGCAAAACACTTCCATAATAGTCATGTTTTGAAAGACTAAGTATATTTCTCTCCATCCTATCCCACCTCCCATTTATTCTATTCTCTTCTTTCACTCTGTCCTTTCTCAAAAGTGTTTACTTCTGATTACCCCTCTGCCTCCCCTTTTGTCATCCCCCCCCCTTATTCCCTTCCCCCATATTTAGGGTAAGATAGATTTCCATAACTAATTGAGTGTGTATGTTATTCCCTCCTTAAGCCAAATCTGATGACAGTAAGATTCACTCATTCCCTTTCACCTCCCCCCTCTTCCCCTCCACTGTAAAAGCTTTTTCTTATCTCTTTTATGTGAGATAATTGTCAAATTTTCTATTCAGCTCTGATCTTTTCATCAAGAATGCTTGAAAGTCCTC
>NW_020954598.1:815327-836822 GCF_900497805.2 Vombatus ursinus | reverse complement strand
AATTTCATTGAATGTCCATTTTTTCCCCTGAAGGATTATACTCAGTTTTTTCTGATTAGGTGATTCTTGGTTTTAGTCCTAGCTCTTTTGACCTCCAGAATATCATATTCCAAGCCCTCTGATCCCTTAATGTAGAAGCTGCTAAATCTTGTGTTATCCTGATTGTGTTTCCACAATACTTGAATTGTTTCTTTCTGGTTGCCTGCAATATTTTCTCTTTGACCTTGGAATTCTAGAATTTGGCTATAATATTCCTAGGAGTTTTCTTTTTGGGATCTCATTCAGGAGGTAATTGGTGGATTCTTTCTATTTCTTTTTTGTCCTCTGGTTCTAGAATGTCAGGGCAGTTTTCCTTGATTATTTTGTGGAAGATGATGTCTAGGTTCTTTTTTTATCATGGCTTTCAGGTAGTCCAATAATTTTAAAATTATCTCTCCTAGATCTATTTTCCAAGTCAGTTGTTTTTCCAATAAGATATTTCACATTGTCTTCTATTTTTTTCATTCTTTTGGACTCATTTTATAATTTCTTGATTTCTCATAGAGTCATTAGCTGCCACTTGCTCCATTCTAATTTTTAAGGAATTATTTTCTTCAGTGAGCTTTTTGACCTCCCTTTCCATTTGGTCAGTTCTGCTTTTTAAAGCATTCTTCTCCTCATTGGCTTATTAGATCTCTTTTGTCATTTGGGGTAGTCTATTTTTAAGGTGTTTTTTTCTTCAGTATTTCTGGGTCTCCTTTAGCAACTCATTTTTCATGATTTTCTTGCATCTCATTTCTCTTCCCAATTTTTCAGTACTTCTCTTACTTGCTTTTCAGAATCATTTTTGAACGCTTTCATGGCCTGAGACAAATTCATATTTTTCTTGGAGGCTTTGGATGTAGGAGCTTTGACTTTGTTGTCTTCTTCTGGTTGTATGTTTTGGTCTTCTTTGTCACCAAAGTAAGATTCTATAATCTGAGTTTTTTCCACTGTTTGCTCATGTTCCCAGCCAATTACTTGACTTTTTAACTCTTTGTTAGGGTAGAGCTCTGTTTCCAGTGTGGAAGGTGTACTGTCCCAAGCTTCAGGGGTTTTGTACAGCTGTTTTCAGAGATACTTATAGGGACCTGTACATTTTCAGTTCTTCCAAGGTGGTAAGATCAAAGGAGAAGTGTTTACTCCTTTCCTGGCCTGTGCTCTGGTCTGTAAGTGACCACAAGCACTCTTTTCTGCCTTGGAACTGTGAGGAGGATTCCCTCTCCACAGCTGCCACAAGCTCGTCCTCACCCTAGCACCACCACCCAGAACTGTGACTCAAATTCAGGCATGAGCAAAACAAGAGAATCCTGCCTCAGCTCCAGCAAAGAGATCCCTGAAATCCTCCTCTGATCAGCTACTCAATCCCCCCACTATCTGTGGGCTGAGAGTTCCAGAAGCAGCTACTTCCACCTCTCACCCAGGTCTGACAGATCTTTCTTACTGACCTTCTAAGTTGTCTTTGGCATTTGTGGGTTGAGAAGTCTGGAAACTGCCACAGCTGCTAGCGATTCAGTCTCCTGAGGCCTGCTCCAGGTTTGTTGAGGCCTCCCCACACTGAACTGTACTCCTGTCCCAGCCCAGCAAAACAAACCTTTCCCATCAACCTTCCAGTTTGTCTTGGACTGGAAATTTGTTTCACTCTGTCTTTTTGTGGGTTCTGCTGCTCAAGAATTTGTTTAGATACATTTTTACAGTTATTTGGAGGGGTTTAGGGGAGAGCTGAAGGAAGTCACTGCTTTTACTCTACCATCTTGGCTCTGTCTCTAGGTCTCTCTGTTTTCCAACAGAATTTGCCGTAAAAATAGTTAACTGGAGGACACTTTTCAAGCTACTTCCCATTACATCAAAGTTACTAGTTCCACCCCTGCTTCCCATCAGCTCCCTCTTCTGAACTCTTTTCTTTTTGCTTTTTTTAGAATTTTATTGATGTTTTCTTTTTAAATTACAAAGATTTGTAGATTGCTCCCGTTTCATGAGAGGTCTCCTGTAGCAAAGAAAAACTGCTAAGTAGAACTGAAAGTGCATACAGCATTTCACATCTGTAGAAACTTCCACTTCTCCATTTTTTTTTTAAATTAACAGAATTCTACTTTCTTTCCTTATTGCCCCCTATCCCACTGGGGAAAAAGAAAGAAAGAAAAACAAATTTCTTGTAACAAATATGTATTGTCAAGCAAAAGAAAATTCCCTCAATGTCTATGGACACCTTCTTTGGTGACAAAGAAGACCATGTGCTACACACATGCACGCAGATATGTACATATAGAATACATATATGTATATGTACATTTTATGTGTATGTATTTATGTGCACAGACATGTAGTCATATTGTACCTTCAAACCATCATCTCCTTTTCATGGGTAGTGTGTTTCATCATTACTCCTCTGGATGCGTGGATGGTTATTGTATCAATCATAGTTCATACAGTTTTCAAGTTGTTTGTTTTTACAATGTTGTTGTTATTGTATAAATTGTTCTGATTTTGCTCATTTCATTCTTAATCAGTTTATAAAAGTCCTCAAAATTGTCCATTTTTATAGTAATATTAATGTTATGAATAGAAACTCTTCTGGTTCTGCTCACTTCACTCTGCCCCAGTTCACACAAGTCTTTCCATGTCTTTTTGTAGTTTTTTCCCCATGTCTTTATTTCCTCATTCCTTATAGCCCAATGGCATTCCATCATATTGACATACCATATTCCATTCAGCCTTTCTGCAGTGCATGGGCATTTTTCTCAGGTGTGTCTAAGTTCTCTGCAGCTGGCTCCAAGCCCCCATTGGTGCTGTTCATCTAAGTTTAGGGGGTGGTCCCCTGCCATCCCATTCTATTTAGCCACTAACAGATTAGCTTTACACAGAAATATTTCCATCAGAAGGCATAATCACAGATATATAAACATACTTCTCAACATGTGGGAGCCATAATCCTCTTCCCCCAAATCTGTACCACCTCAGTCTCTGGGCAAGGGAAAGGATTGAGTTTATAGCTTAGTTTGATTCTTACAGAGCACAGTTCCAGTTCCAAGTTCAAAACCCCACTAAGGCTCAATTCCCAGACACCTTGGCTTCTCAGGGTTTCCCTGTGAGCTAGCTGGCCACACTATCCTGCCTGCAAAACCATGGTTTGAATCCCAAATCCCATGGGTATCACTGCTGATACTTGAAACTGAAAAGGACATATGACACAGAACAGAAACAAACACCTCCATGCTCATTTCCTGGTGCTAAGGTCCAAAAGAGAATGGGGAAAGAAGTCCTTCCCCTCTCACCAGTTAGGTTCACAACATCTGTGCTGAATGATCTGCAATTGTTATCCTTCCAGCCAGAAAGAGAGCAACCATCTCAATCTCAGAGTTCTAAAGATGTGGGCAGCCAATCAAAGGAGCCTACACTCACCGTGTGGTGGAGGACACAGAGGCCTCCATGTTAGGCAATCTGTATATGTTCCAAAGGCCCCTCAGGGTGCCACCATGTTAGGAAGGCTGGGCATGCCCAGACAAGTTTGGATTAAATTAGATTGTAAACTATACCTTCATACCTGCTGGTCTTCTCAACCAAATTGTAAGCTTCTTGAGAGGTATCCCCTGTAGCACCTAGCATTCAGCCTTGGACATAGTACTAACTCAGTGAAGAAGACCCCTTGGTTGGTGAACATTTCCTGGGATAAGCTAAGTACCCGGTGTTTCCTAGAGACTAAAGACATGTGACTGCTCTCCGAGACCAGCAATGTCTCTAAGGAGTGACAAATGGGTCACCCTGCCTCTTCCTGCTTCTTGTTTGAGAGCATTTGTTAGAGACTAAAAGAACTGTTCAATTTTCTTACTCTTTCTACAAAATGCTTATTTTCTCTGACTTTCTGAGATCTTTCTGCCCCTCTCTCTTGTGACATGTCAGCTGTAAATCATAGTAAATCAGTCAAACAGACATACTTTGGGGAATTCTCTGTCAAGAAACAGAGAAAAGAAAATGTTGATTTATTCCTCTAAGCTAATTCAGGACCACTCTTCTCCTTTTTAGAGATCACCCTGTGTCCTCTAAGGATTACAGAATCTTAGATTTATGGTGGGAAGGTCCCTCAAGAGTCTTTTAGAGGAAATTGAAGCAGAGACAGATTAAGTGATTTGCCCAAAGTCACGAAGGTTGTGATATCAGAGTCAGAATTTGAACCTAGGCTTTCTAATTCTAGGAAAGAGAAGATATTTTCATATAATGGCAAGAGAACTGGATTTGTTGTCAGAAGACCTAGGTTCAGATTTCGACTCTACTGGTTACTGCTGTCTGTATGATCTTAGAGAAGTCAATTCATATACAATGCAACAAAAAATTAAGTGGCACATAGTAAGCTATGTGCCAGGCATTGTGGTGGTCCCTGGGGAGCCAAAGACAAAAACAAAACAGTCCGAAAGAGCTTACATTGTATTGATGGACAATGACATACACAGATAAGGAATAATAAAATATATAAAAATTTCTTATGAGAGTGGGAGGATGGGGAGTTGGGGGGGGGACTGCATTATGAAAGGCCTCCAGTAGGAGATGACTCATAGAGAGTTTTGACAGCTTCTTCATCTACAAGAATGCAGCACTTGAATTCTATAACCTCTTTCAGCTTTAAAGCCCATGATCCAGTAAGGGTCATTATTCAAGTGAGCTATACCACAGCCCATTTTGGAGAGTCAGGGGTTCTATACTATGACCCTTTCCATCAAGCCGAGGATTCTGAAAGTGAATAAAAAGTTCCCCATCAGGAAGCCAGAGATTTCACAATAGAACCTATAGCATCAGAACAGAAATCCTGTCCCTGGCCAGAGGCCCTCCCCTTGCCTTTGGTTAAACTCTTCTTAAGGGATGATTTTTAGGGTGTTTGGGTTGACTCCTTCACAGCTGGCCCAGATACTTTTGTTTTCCTCCCTCTCTTTATGCCTATTCTTGAATCATGCTGTGGCCAGAGAGATTCATGCTGGGAGAATAGTTATTCTGTGTTGTCTCTATTGGTTGCTCTAATCTTAAAAATGACATCTTGGTGGCCAAATCCAACACCTAATGGTGTTACCCATGCTGCTCTCTTGGATTCCTACCTGGAGTTGGAAGAGCATTAATCCAGTTTTTTTTTAAGAACAAAGAATTTATACTCAGTCATTTGGAAAGCTCACCCTAGGTGCTAACTGCTTTTTGCCTCATTTACTGCTGGAAGGAAGAAAAGGAGAAGCCAAAGCATGATTGAGAGCAATTGAACTGGAGAATTCTGTTAAATAGAACCCCAATTTCAAGTGTGTTGACTAAGGCTGAGCTGCTCCAGGGTGTTGGAGAAGGACCTACTTTTTAATAAGTGTCATCTTTGCATTGTACTGGTTTCCCTCACCACCCCCCAACCCCAATCAATGCCTTTCCACATCAGAGATAACGGCTTTTTCTTAGCTTAAACAGATTTTTTAAAATAGGTTGACATTAGTATGGTATAAAGAACACTGGGTTTGGAGTCAAAAGACCTTACTTTGACTCCTGGCTCTATCAATTACTACCAACAGAAATTTGGACAAGTCCTTTCACCTCACAGTTCCTCAGTTTCATTGGTAAGAAGGGGGAGGGGTCCCTTCGTTTCATTGCCTTCCAGATACCTTTTGTGATATGACTGTTCTTGATCCTTCTCCATTGGCTTGAGGGTGACTCATCATGTATTTGACAAGTCTGTCATAATGTTCCTAGAGCTGCGGCTCTGTATGAAATTTTGCCACATAAATCTCAGGGGGTTAAGAGCCCTTGGTATAATGCTGCTTCAATTGGTGACACCCTTCCTGAAACATGGAAAACTGGCAGTGAACACAGCATTAGATCGCATTTGACCAAATGTCTCATTATCACTTACTCCTTCCCCACATCCCCCCCATCGATTTTGCCATATGTTGTTAGTGGATCTAAGAAGAACCTAAGCCACAAACGTGGGCCAACACAGACATCTATGAATGCTCCCACATGGCACAAATACTGCTCATAATAGGGGACCAAGGTCCAAACTCAACCTGTCCCTCTCCTAAACTAGTAGGTCACTCAGATACACACGTTCCATTGGTCCTCACCAATGTTCTATCCTATTATCACAGTCTCTCAAACTGACATGTAAGCCAGTTTCCGTGTACCACTAAATTACTATTCATTCACCTGTTCCCTTCCTACTTGTTGACATCATTAAATGCCCTGGCAGAAACATCCAAAGAGTCAGCTATTCCTCACGCCCATCTGTCCCTGAAGTAGGAGCATCCCAACCCAGCTGCCTGCATACAGTATTTCCTCTGTTTGCTTTTGCATCCCAGCCCTGAAGCACCCCTAGCTCCCGACTCTGTGAGATCAAGTATTTTGGTTTCCAAGGGCTTCCTTGCTGGCCTGTAGAATGGATATCAAATGAGGCCATTTTGGGGGAAGAGGGATGAAAGTCATTCCATTTACCCTGGAATACAGAACTAGAAGCAAAGAGTCAAAGTTGCAGAGAGACCAATTTAGTCTTGATAGAAGGAAAACGTTCCTAATAATGTTATTATCATATCTTCTTTACAGATGAAGAACTGAGGCAGACAGAGGTTAAATGACATTCTCAAGGTCATATGGTTAGTAAGTGTCAGAGGTTGAATTTGAACTCATATCTTCCTGACTTCAATAAACTGTGCCCCTCTAGCTGCTTCCGATCCAATGAATTCATTTTAATCGGGGAGGGGGCTGATAATCTTTCTCTCTGTCCTGCCTTGAAGCATTATAAATTGGTTTAGTAAGGACTTATATGACACCTTACAAATGTAGTGTTGGAATCAGTGGGTCATGTTCCGTGGGCTCACCCCACTAGAGGTGATGTCTTGGCTCACTTACCAACTCCATTAATAAATCATTGTGGCTGAAACAGCTCCTGCTTTCCATGCTCAACTGGAAAATGAAGAATCAACAAGCAAGTTCGAGACTTGCTTTCACAACTGAGACCCACAGCATCTGTCACTTTTGATAAATGAAACTACTTCCCTTCTGTCCCTTTTGTGAGCCAACCCAAAATGCACTTGGGATATCTAAGGCTGCAGCAGTTGCAGGGGACAGGGTTTCCTGGCTGCATATTTCCATTTGTCATAGGTTTGTTAAAAGGTAACTTCCTGCTCCATTCCTATCAGAATTTTTATATGTTTTTTATTCTGGGAAAACAACACTAGAAATTGGTATTGATCATTGCCACAAATAAGGTACTGTGGTACTGTGGACAGAGTGGTAGCCTTGAAGTCAGCAAGACCTGGTTTCAGTCAACAAGCTTTTATTAAGTACCTACTATGTACCAGGAACTACAACTAAATGTTGGGGATACAAAGAAAGTCCAGAATATCCTCTTCTCTAAAGATGCTCACATTCTAATGCAGGAGACAATGTACAAAGATAGAAGGATATTTGGAAGGGCAGATGAAAGGTAAGCCCAGAAGAAAAGTACTAGCATTAAGGGGGACTAGGAAAGAAGGCTTCTTACAGATGGTAGGATTTTAGCTGAGATTTGAAGGAAGCCATGGAAGCCTGGAAGCAGAGATAAGGAGAAAGAGCACTGTAGGCATGGGGGGAAAATGAAAATGAACAATGTCAAAATAGATTGCTGGTTTTTTTTTTTTAAAAACAGGAAGAAAGTCAGTGTCACTATATCATTGAGTATGTAGAAGGAGTAAGATGTGAGAAAACTAGAAAGGTAGGAAGAGGCTAGGGTATGAAGGGCTTTCAAAGCCAAACAGTGATTTTTAAAAATTTGATCCTTGAAGTAATAGGGAGCCATTGGAGATTATTGAACAAGAGGGTAACTTATATAGACCAATATTTTAGGAAGATCCCTTTATTATCTGAGGGATGATAGACTAGAATGGGGAAAGACTTGAGGCAGGGAGAGCAACCAAAAAGCTATTGCATTAGTCCAGGTGTGAAGGGATGAGGGCTTGCACCAGGATGATAATGTGTCAAGAGTAGAGAAAGGGGATGTATTTGAGTGATTTTACAAAGATAGAATTGATGGGATTTGTCAACGGACAAGTTGAGGGGTGAGGTTGTGAGAGGTCTAGTCAATTAATAAAGATTTATTAAGAGCCTATTAGGTGCCAGGTACTGTGCTAAGCACTGAGGATACAAAAAAGAGGTAAAAGACAGTCCCTGCCTTCAAGGAGCTTACAATATAATAGGGGAGACAACATGCAAACAAATATATAAAGAGTAAGTTATATACAGAATTAATAGGAAATAATTAAGAGAAGAAAGTCACTGAAGTTAAGAGGGGTTGGGGAAGGCTTCCTGTAGAAAGTGGGCTTTTAGGAAGACAGAGTTCCAGGCATAGGAGACAGCCAGAGAAAATGCCCAGAGCTGAATGGCTCATAGCCTACCTCAATCACTTACCACTTGTGGAACCCTGGGCTGGTCACTGAAAAACATAGGATCACAGGTATAGAGTTGAAAGGGACCTTTGAGACCATCTGGTCCAGTCTCCTCATTTTCTAGAAGAAACTGAGGCTCAGGGAGATTAAGTGATTTGCCCAGTCACCTGAGTAATAAATGTCATAGATAGGAGTTGAATACAAGTCCCCTGACTCCATATCCACTGCTGTGTCCACCGTAGCAAGATATTTCTGGGCCTCAGTTTCCTCATCTGTAAAGTAAAGGGGTTGGACTCATTGATTTCTAAGGTCCTTTCTAGTTCCAAATCCCGATCCTATGATCACACACTCCATTAATTCCTATTGTTGAAGCCTAAAATGAAACATTCTGAGGCTGGATTATCCAATAAAGAGTTAGAGCTTCATAACATGGGCTCAGCTATGCAGAGAGAAATATGAATGGCCATTTTAGGTGGAAAAAAATTGGAGAGCTGAAGCACATACATAGATTCTAATCTCGCCCAAGGATAATTCTGGTTCCTGCTGCAGACCAATAGCTTAGAGTAGGCTGTATTCTCAGGAGAAGTTGGTAAATTGAAAAATCAAATTGTTTCAGGAGAAACACTGCTGAGAGGCTGCTGTCTGAGTTCTTGCTTTCCCATTTATAAGCCCTGGCCCTTGAGCAGGTTCGCCTCGAACATTCCTCATGCGCCCAGTGTGCTGCCCCTTCCCTCGTGTACTTAGAAGCTAAAGGAATGGAGTCTGAAGACAGAGGCCTTCGTTTATACCTTCCCACAATGAGTCACAGCACAGCTCAGATAATTGAGCCAGAGAGAAACTAGGTGACCCACCTTAATACTCAACTGAACCTAAATAGAGATTTCTTTTGCCATCTCAATGATTTTTGGCTTTTGAATAACTTTCTGTGTTAGTGACCTGTATGTTAGAGAAAAAAAAAAAACAAAGAATTTCAGAGCTGTAAGGCAGAGGGGTCAAACTTGCAGTTGAATTAGATTAAAATGTAATTGGAAAACTTTTAACAAAGTAAATAAAATACAATAAAACATTTATTATTGTTCAATCATGTTCAACTCCTCATGACCCTGTATGGGGCTTTCGTGGCAAAAATACTGGAGTGGTTTGCCATTTTCTTCTCCGCATCATTTTACAGATGAGGAAACTGAGGCAAACAGGGTAAAGTGGCTTGCCCAGGGTCACACAGTGTCTGATGCTGGATTTGAATTCAGGTTTTCCTAACTCCAGACTCAGTGCTTCCAAGGAAGGCAGAACCCACTATCTCCCAAAGCAGCCCATACTATTTGAGGGAAGTTCCAATTGTTAGGAAGGTTTTCTTTGCATCAAGACCAAATCTGCCTCTCTGCAATTTTGACTTTGCTTTGAGTTCTACCTTCTAGGGCCAAATGGAGCAAATTTCATCCTTCTTCTTTCCCTTTAAGTCTTATCTGACATCCAGCTATAGCCCAGCAGGGAAGCCCTTGGAAACCAACAGATATAGTCCAGTTAGTGTAATGTGATAAGGGTGGGCTGCAAGGTACACAATAACACGGGTGGCACCATAGTTTGGCAACCTGGCAACATTTCCTTGGGAAACTGTTAAGGACCCTAGGATCATAAATATAGAGCTGCAAAGGACCTCAGAGAAACATCATAGTCCTAAGGTCTCCTTTTACAGGTGAGGAAATGAAAGCAATAAGGAGGTCAAGTGCCTTGCCCCAGATCACAAAGATCAGGCAGAGGTGAGATTAGAAGCCAGGTGTTCTCATTGTTATATCATATCTGTTAGTACAAGGCCCTGGGGAGACAGTGACAGAATCAAGACAGTCCTTGAGCTCAAGGACTTACTGTTACCACTAGGAGAAAAAGCATGAACACCAATAGGTCAACAAATATGTGTGTGTGCACATACATACATACACACAGAGAGTAATGGGGGGAGGTCTCAGTAACAGCAGAGGATCAGGAAAAGCCTCTTGTAGAAGGTGCACTCGAGATCAACCTTGAAGGAAATTAAGGGTTCCAACAAGAGGTTACAAGAAGAGAGTGATTTCAGCCATGAGAGGAGGGGGAATAGCCCATTCAAAGGCACAAAGAGCTGGAATTTTATGTCCAGGAAATAATAAGTAGGTTGGTTTGGCTGAAATGCAGAGTATGCAATGGGGAGTAACATCTAATGAGCCTCAAAAGACAGGTTGGAGGCTGATTGTGAAGGCCTTCAAATTTAGGAGTAATAGGAAGTCACTGAAGCTTCTGGGGAAGAGAAATGTCAGGGTCAGACCTACCATTTAGTACAGTTTTGACTTTTTGTCAATAGAGATGGTGCAGAGAATCCTGAAGTCTAGAAGGTCGTTCATTACCGGTAGGACCAAGAGGGTTTAGTATTGGCGAGTGAGGCTATGTGGGGGTGTAGGCATTCTATAAAGGAGGTTGCTCGGGGCACCGTCTCATCATTTGCCCTCTGGCTGCATCAGGCCCCTTCATCAGGTACCTTCCCCACACCTTTTCAGCTTCTGTTTTATGTATTGTCTTCCTCAGATAGTGAATTTCTTGAGGGCAGGGATTGTCTTTTGCCTTTCTTTGTATCCCTAGTGCTAAGCACCAAGCCTGACACATAATAGACCTTTAATTAATATTTAGGGCATCTAGGTGGCACAGTGGATAGAGCACTGGGCCTGGAGTCAGGAGGACCTGAGTTTAAGTTCGGACTCAGACACTTACTGGCTGTGTGACGTTTCGCAAGTCACTTAACTCTGTTTGCCTTAGTTTCCTCATCTGCAAAATGAGCTGGAGGAGGAAATGGCAAACCACTCCAGTATCTTTACCAAGAAAACCCCAAATGAGGTCACAAAGAGTTAAACATGACTGAAAACTGACTGAGCAACAGCAATAAATATTTATTGACTCATGATCAACATACCTCATCATAGCAAAACTTAATATGCACAAATTAGAATTTGTAGAATTTTTAACACATAGACCTGATTCTATGCACTATACCTGCCAATTCAATTCGCTTTGCAGAATTTTCAGTGACAGAGGTAGCATTAGATGCCAGCAATGTCTTTTTGCATTTAAGCTTGACCAAATAGCAGGTAGTTAATAAATGTTGAATAAATGGTTAGATAAATGGATGAATGAATTCTGAGCTAAATCAAGAATAAAGAATAGTCAGTTGCGCTTTCTCTTAAAGTCAGTATTAGAAATATGTCAGAATCAATGGATTTGTTTCCAGCTGAGCTGAAGGGAGGAGGTATTCTCAATTACTTCAATATTACTACTCATTCTCAAATCTGGTTTCTGTAAAACCACAAGTGTTGTCAATGACCACGTTTTAGTTTCATTGACCAGCTTGGGCCTTGATGGACTCCCTAACAGCAGCAAAAACCTGGAAGTCTGCATATCAGATGAAGGATCACATACCCATTGCCTCTGTTGCTGGTGCCAAATCCAGAAAATCCAGATCCCTTTCACCTGCAGTCAGCCTCTGCCTGCAACCTTTGCTTGGACTCACTTGGGGAGAGGGAAATAGCTCACTACAGAGCTCATTAATTCTTCCTCCCTCTCTCCCCTGTATCCAGAGACTTACTCTGGGGCTGGTGGTTGGAAGGGATCTTGAGGAGTCCTTTCCCCAAAGAGTTTATATTCTGCCCTGCTGGGGCATAGCTTCCTGTTTATTAGACAGTTGCCTCTGGGTCTGCAGATGGAAGCTCAGTTTATTATTCACTGTTATGAAGTGGAAAAAGTAGAGGGATGATGGTGAGTCTGTCAATCAAGCAACACATTTATTAAGCACCTCCTATGCCAGGCACTATCCTTGGTGCTAGAGACACAAAGATCAAAATGAAAGGGTCTCTGCCCTTAAGGAGCATATGTTTAGTCAGGATATACGTGTGTGTGTGTGTGTGTGTGTGTGTGTGTGTGTATAGATATATAGATATATATGAAATGTAGAGTTAAGTAGCGGGATTTCCAGACTTTGCAACCAAACCAAAAACTTCTCTAAAGTGGAGTCAGGGTAGAATGGTGTGTGTACAGGAAGCAGGACAAGTGGAAAGAGGGGTTGAAGGCCACTTTTGAGGCGCTGGGATCTCTATCTCTAAAACTGGACAATGGCAGAGAGTTTTTAATGCATCAAAGAAATGATAAAACAAACTCAACAATAACACATTTCTATGGTACTTAAATGATTGCAAAGTGTTTTCTTAACAATAATCACATGAGGTAAAGTGTGGAAGAAAGTCTATATTCTTAATTTAACTTAATATTCTCCAAAAGCCTGGATCCTAGCCTGAGTTAAAGGATGGGGGGGGGGAGGCTTAGAGGCCATCAACACCACCCTTCTCGTTTTCCAGATTAGGAAATTGGAGCCCAGAGAAGGTGGGTGATTTGCCTGAGGTCACAAGAGCTAGTAAGTATTGTGGCAGGATTGGAACCAAGGTCTTCCTGGTATAGTTCAGCTCTATCTACTGCTGCAGGCTGCCTCACCAGGTGCCTCTGCACCTATTCAGAGCCTTGAGGTGTCTGCTGAAATGGCAGGATGACCATGGCAGAGCAATGCAAGAATGTGCAATAGGACCATAGATGAACAGGAAGACAGTGAAGAATTACCATCTGCCTTTACCACCACCATTGACAAGGGAAATCAGGGGGAGGAGAGAGCTGGCAAGATATTTCTTTCCAGGGCCAGCTAGGTGGCACAGCAGATAGAGCGAAGTCAGGAGGACCTGAGTTCAAATCCGGCCTCAGACCAAACACTTGAAACTTACTAGCTGTGTGACCCTGGGCAAGTCACTTAACCCCAACTGCCTAAAAAGAAAAAAAAATATATTTCTTCCCAAAGCTCATCTCCTTTCTCTCCTCTGGCTGTTAATATAATATAATTTATTTAATCTGGTTGGGATGCGAGCATTAGGAAAGATCATCAATACAAGCAGAGATACAAGATATGAATTGCAATTGCAAAGAAATGACTACCAAGAGTTCATCTCTGGCCTATAAAAAGTGACTTGGAACACTCTTACAATTTGCATGGTTGTGTGAGTTGTTACACTATGCTCAAATTTATTTATTTATTTTTTTGGTGAGGTAATTGGGGTTAAGGGACTTGCCCAAGGTCACACTTACCAAAGTGTCAAGTGTCTAATTATTTTTTTTAGGATGCTCAAATTTAGAGCAGGTGTTATACCTTAGAGGCTCATTTCACAGATAGGAAACTGAGGCCTGATGAGGTGATACGACTTGCCTAAGGTCACACAAAGTCATCAGCAGGGCTAGTCATCAGCAAACATAGTCTCTCTGAGTCCAATTAGAAATCCACACACCCCACATCTTCATTTGCAAGGATGCATTTTAGTGGACTCTTTGCTTTTGTTTCTGTTTTACTGTCACTGACTCTTGGCTCGTGGCAGTTCTAATCACATCTGGTCGCAGTGCAGTAAAAGGCGGTAGAATCTGAGAATCCCCAAATCACTGGTGCCTGAGGCTGGAACTAGTCTAGTCAGAGAGAAAGCAGACAACCACTGTTCCATCCAGGAGGCTGTATTGAATGCATTGATTAAATTTAAAAATGTTTTGCATACACTCTGCATGCCATGCTTTATTAGAAGCTTAAATGTTCATAATTAGAAAACAAGTGACTTTGCTACTCCCAAGCTTATTTCTCATTTCTAAATGTCCTACTTGGGGAGGTTTGCTTTAACTTGCTCTTGTGTTTTGGAATTGTTGGCCTTATGTTAACTTATGGGAATTTCCTAAGATGTGGTCATTTCGCACAATTAACTTTTAGGAGTCAAGATCTGGTTTGACTTTAAATTCAGTGTCAGACACTTGACACTTACTAGCTGTCTGACCTTGGGCAAGTCACTTAACCTGGATTGCCTCACCAACAAAAAAAAAAAGTCTGAGTTGAAGCCCCACCTTTGGATAAGTCCTTAACTTCTTTGGTGCCCTGGGAAACTAACGTTAGAAATTGTAAAACAGTTGATGAGAGCTACATTGATAAAGGGAGTTTCTTCACAGGGAAATTCCTACACTGATGAAATCATAGGTTTTTACCAAAAAGAAATAATAATAAATTGCTACTTATAGGTGCGTGGATTTTTTTTCCTTTTCAATCATTCTAAGTTCACAGCTTATATTTGAAGGTAGCTAATACTTTAATCAAATACTGTAGGGATTAAGTCTTGTTTACAAGAGCAGATGGCATTTGGGGCTTGCCAAATAGCAGGTACTTAATAATTGTTTGTCCAATGAATGAGCAAATGAATGGATGAATGGATAGATGCACAATGGACTCATGAATGAAGAACTGAATCTTGGGGTTGAATCAATAGTAAAAATAATAATAACAATAATAATAATTCTGCAGTCTCTTTTTTTTTTATTCCAAACTGAACAAACACCAAATAAAAGGAACATTTCCATGTACCATAGTAGAACAGATAAAAAGGATTGTAGACAAAACCATAAATATCTTTTATGTAGAGCTTCTTTATTTTTTAAATATAGTAACTTTCAAAACTGTCCTGCCTGTGTATAATTCTTTCTGGGCTTTTCTTGCATCCTCTATGCATTTTTAAATGCCGAAATAACTCTCTTTTCTTTCTTCCTTTTTTTTTGTTTTGTCCAACCTATCCCTACCTCTCCCCCACCCAACATTCCCCAGGGAGTCATACTTAAAGTCTCTGCTCAAAATATGGAATCCTAGAGTTAGAAGGAAGTTAATCTAGTACAATCCATTCATTGTACAGATGAGAAAATTTAAGCCTAGACAAGAGGGAACGTGTGTTGCCTAGGTTTCATAGGATTATAGATCCATAGCTTAAAGGGGCCTGAAATATCATATAGTCAAATCCCTCCATTATACACTTGAAGAAAAGGGACCAGAGAGGGCAAGGTCACAGACCTGTTATTCTGCCTTTGATGTTTGGGGACTTAAGATTTTATCTGTATAGCTCTCCTCCACAAGGTAGGGATTTTGGATGAAACTTCTCTTTTGCATCACCAACATCATTGTCTACTGGGTGATTCATATTACACTTATCCCTTCCACAAGGCCAGATTAGGGGTGTGGTGCCCCCCCCTCAAATCTTGAAAATCTGCATAAAATTTTTGGCCCTCTCTTCATACCAGAGAGGTCTAAATTTTGTCTTTTTCTTTTATGCGGTGTTTACAGTACCTTATTGCAATATTTGGGTTAAGTATTTGGTCATAGGCTATATGTAGGTCAATGTTAAGTAAAAATACTTTTTCTGTGTTGTCTACTGGCCTTTGTGTGTCATCTGTAGCTTCCACAAAACTTCCCAAAATTTCCGTTTGATTTCTTATGCCAACCTGCAAAATATCAAAACTGCAATGTGGAAGGAATAGCTATTCCCAAAGGAAGATTCACCTCTGACAAGTGTTTTGTGTCACCAGGGTTTGTTCGTTGGGGCCTGTAAGCCCCTAGGGTGGGACTGACAGTATCACTACATTCCTGCCATCCAGGTGGTCCTATCACTAGAGCTAGAAGTTGAGTGGTGCAGTGGAGAGAGCCCTGAACGTGGAGTGAAGAAGACTCAAGTTCAAATTCAGCCACAAACATCATGGCATGTTACTTAACCTGTGACTGTCTCAGTTTCCTCATCTGTAAAATGAGGATAATAATAATAGCACCTACTTCCCAGGATTGTTGTGAGGATAAAGTGAAATATTTCTAAAACCCTTTACAAACCTTAAAAAGCTGTATAAGTTCTAGTTTTTGTTACTATTAGGTAAAGTGTCATCACTGCCCACAGTTATAACAGTATAGTGTTACAGTGAACTGATTTCTGAATATGGTATCAGGAGACCTCAGTTCAAATTCTAGCATAGACACACACCATGTGACCTTGGGTAAGTCATTCATCTTCTGGGGGCATCCATTCCCTCACTTGTAAAATAAAAAGGCTGTACTAGATATCCCTTCTGACTTTAAATCCTATGATATACAAAACAGAGAGAAGCTAGAAAGGGGGAAGGGGAGGGTATCATATACATGGCATGTCTTCCATATCGGACCATAAGATCCTTGAGGACAGGAAAAAAGGGAAGGAAGGAGGAAGGGAGAGAAGGAAAGGCAAGAGAGAGGAAAGGAGGTGTGGAAGGAGGGAGAGAAAGAAGGGTTGAGGGAGGGAAGGGAAAAGGCAGGGAAAGAGGGAGGAAAGGAGGCCAGAAATTCCAAGCTGCTCTTTCGAAGAATCTCTTCCAGCAATAAGACAATGAATACAATTGAAGCAGCCACATTCCATTCTAGAGGTGATCCATTTTCCTTCACAGTGAGATAATTTAATAAAGGAACACTATCAGAAAGTTGCCAAGTAATTGTTTCTACAAGTTTGGTCAGATACTTGATTTTCTCAGAACAGACAACTTTGCCATATTGGAAGTGAAAAGCCCAGAAAGGAGAATATATTTTATAAAGATGGCTTTGATTACTTCCAAGTATTGTCTGCTCTGGGTTTATATGGACAAAGTTCAATCACAGAAATTCCTTATGTAATCATACTGCTGGGCTCATGCTTTCACCCTGCTTGTGCCCTGGGAATACCAGATTTTGACTCCTTGCAACAACAATAGCAACAAAAAAAGTCTCTCAACTTCCATACGGGCATTCAGGCTAACAAAATATCAAATATAGGACAGGGTTTATTTCACCTGACAAAAAAATTCAAAGGATTCATGCCCAAGCCCATAAACAATGAAGAAAAGCCCTCCTTTTTTCCACTGAGAGCCCCATCTCCTCAGAGACCTATACATCTTCATAATTTATGGTAGTACCCTCAGTAAATCCTCCCTCCCATATGCTAAAACTGGGGGAGGGGAGAAGGACTTGGGCTTCTAGAGAATTAAGCAGCCCCCCCTTCTGATTGGACCAACCTCCTCAGGGACCTACATCCCGGCACCACTAGGCATTTTGGTATTCCCCTGGATGTGGGGAAAGGATTCAAGACTCTTCGAGTGACAGACCATGCCTTCCCCCCACCCCCATCCTCGTAAGTGAACTCACTCTGGCAATTAAGTGTTTTCCCCCTTGCGTGGAAACCTCAGCTGTGAAATAATACCATAGCACTCTGCTTGACTTTCTATCAGTCTTTACAAGCATTTAACTGTTCTGTAGATTTTTAGCTCATTTCAGCAATGAGCCAAAATTGCTTATTCTTGCTTCTTCTGAGATTGTGCTTTTTAAATATCAGACATTAACAAAGACAACATTTAAACAGACTTTCAAATTTAAGAGAGAAGGGAGAAAATAAAGTGTTATCTCAGAACATTATTAATTTCAATCCCTCTCAGTGGAGAAAACTTTACCCTAATTATTTAACTACTAATGGTATTGATGCTCTTTACAGCAGCCGTTACATGGCTAGAGTCATCCAGCTAGACATATGTTTCAAGAGAGCCCATTTTGTGTTGAGGCAGCTGTAGGGATGTGTTGGAGCCAGCTCTGGGGGACTCGGAAATGATTGTTGGATTTTCAACATGAGCATTTACACCTTAGAAATGAGAAATGCTACAAATCAGAGTTTGATTTATTGTATTGTTGATTTTTTATACTTAAGAAAATGATGGAGGAAGTTGTAATAATGCAAATTCAACTTGAAATTATGCTGCACATTTTTTTGAAATCTGGTTGTTAAATATTTACTAGCAGGTCTAATTATTAGAAGGGGTTTCCTTCTGTTGAAAGGAAATCTGCCTCTCTGAAACTTTGGCCATTTGCTCCAAGGCTCTGCCTTCTGTTGTCAAACAGAATAAAATTAATCCCAAATCCCTCCACATCTTCCTTTCAATACTTGAAGACAGCCAGCATGTCTTCTCTTTTCTACTGCAAACATAAATAGTTCCTTCAACTGAGCTTCCTATGGCATGATTTCCATCCACAGAGACCTCTTTTAATTACCCAACTCTGGCTTAAGTATGTTTTTATTTGGTAATAAACTCACATTTAGAAAATCCAAGGATTAGATTCCTGAACCTGTTTGCACATGGCCTTTTAGTCCAGTCAACTGAGCGGAAGGCTAACCACCATTAAACTAATCCTCTTGCCTCTGGTACGGTCAGTCCAGAGAGCATACAGTTTGGTTTGCAGAATTTGAAGTCTTCATCTTTGATTCTGTGTATTTTCCCCAGCCTTTGAGAAAGTTCAAGTGGGTAATGCAATCCTATTTCTTGACTTTTGCAGTTGTCTCCTTTTTAAAGTGGTATAATTGATTTTTCGGTATTTGAAAATTGAACTTGTAGTTCAGAAATGCTTAAGAAATACCAAATAGGTAATAAATGAAGCCACCCTTCATTCCCTCACTCCCTCCCCTCACCTCCTCTCTCCCACCAGCATGGGAATGTTATAGTTCTTAATAGAGTAGATGAGTGTGTGCATTTTTTCTTTTTTTCCTGTAATCTATTTTAATATTTTATTTTTTCCTGTCTCATGTAAAAAACCATTTTTAACCTTTACTTTTTACAATTTTGAGTTCCAAATTCTCTCCCAAACCCCCTCTCCTCCCCCCTCATTGAGAAGGCAAGCAATTTGATAAAGGTTATACATGTGCAGTCATGCACAACGTATTTCCATATTAATCATGTTGTGAAAGAAAAAGACAATAAAACCAATAAAAATAAAATGGAAAAAAAAAAACCCAGTATGCTTCGATCTGCATTCAGATTCCATTAGTTCTCTCTCCAGAGGTGGATAGCATTTTTCATCATGGGTCTTTTAGAATTGTCTTGGATCACTGTATTGATCAGAATAGCTCAGTCATTCGCCGTTGATCATCATGATCTGTGCATTTTTTCAAGAGAAAGCATCAACAGCATTCTAAGTGTCCCTATGTTCTGTTTCCTTTCAGGTCTGAAGGAGAAGGCTCACGGAGTGTCAGGTATGTGTTTAATTAGCTCCTCTGTTTGTGTCACTGTGGTCCCCTGGAGTTTGTTGTTTTAATGAAGCCATGTGCTTTGATTTCTGTCTGACTAGTGGTCTTATTAGGTCAGAACCATTGAAGCAAGGAGCTGAGTGCTTTACATTTAAATGGATTTGTTTAGAAGTGCAACCCAAAATGAAATATACTCTTTCCCAGCTCTCCAAAACCATGGCTCCTTTTTCTTCCCCCAAGCAACTCCAACAAGGAGCTTCACTCAGGAGGAACAAAGTAAAGAACAAGGGGCCAGGTTTTTTTTTTTTAATTGCTTTTGGTTCACGTCCCTCATTTGTCCCCTCCCCCCAATCACGTTTGATGAAATTGAGCAAAGTAAGGGACTCCATTTCAAGGCCTGCCTTGATTTCAAGTGACATAATGAGCTTGACTCTTTGAGTGACTTGGTGTAAAAGTATTCCCTTCCAATGGTAGCTGGCATTCTACCATGCTATCCATAGCTTTCTTACCCTTCCCTGAAAACATCCCTAGTCATCCATGGCTGCCTTGGTGGGTCAGGGCAAAAAGGACCTGGAGTGTGGCTTTACAAAGAGGACTGAGACTGACAAAACCGAGATTGCTCTTTCAGAAAAAAAAAAAAACAGAGCTGTAATGGTTTTTCATTGTTGGCATTTTGAAATGGCTGCCTGGTTTGAAGGAGAGAAAAGAAACCAACCAATATTGGTGCAATATCCATTGCAGGCTGTCACCATTAATAGGAGTTTCCTGCCTTTTTCTTTAGCTAATGATGCTACTCTGTATAGGATATAGATCCTGCCTGGCTAGAGAAAGTCTGGGAAGAGGGTCTGACCAGAACATTACATTTGTCTTTACTGTTTCTTTTAATCTTGTATAGTGGGCTAGAGTTGAGGCTATTTAAGTTCTGTGGGCTACCCAGAAGGACATGTGCATATGTTGCGTCTGTCTATTTATCTGTTATCTATTTGTAGATAGACATAGATAGAGAGATAGATATGGAAGAAGCATAGCATTAAAGTAGGAGGCAATTGTCCCACTCTACTCTGGTCAGACCTCATTTGGAATGTTGTGTTCATTTCTGGGTGCTCTACTTAAGGAAGAAGAACAATAAAGTGATGCATATTCCATGGAGTGACACCAGAATGGTAAAGAGCCTCATATTTGTTCCCCATGGGGATCAATTGAAAAAACTGTATTGTTTGGTCTAGAAAAGAGATATTATGGAGGTGGGACATGATTGATATTTTTAAGTATTAGAAAGGCCATCCTATAGAAGAGGGATTAAGCTTGTTCTCCTTTACCATAGAAGGCTGATCTAGGAACGATGGAATGGAAATTGCTGAGGGATTGATTTAGACTCAAGATAAGGAAAAATTTCATAACAATTGGAGTTATTAAAAATGGAACAGGAAGTTTCAAGAGGTAGTGGGTTCCTTCTCACTGAAATTCTTTTTTTAATAGTATTTTATTTTTTCCCAATTACATGTCAAAACAATTTTTAGCGTTCATCTTTACAAGATTTTGAGTTCCAAATTTTTCTTCCTCCCTCTCTCCCCCTCCCCCAAGACAGGAAGCAATCTGATATAGGTTATACATGTATATATATAGGCTATCATGTAAAACATATTTCCATATTACTCTCAGTTTTGAAAGAAGAAACAAATCAAAAGGGAAAAAACATGAAAAAGAATAAAGTAAGTGAAAAAAATGTGCTTTGATCTGCATTCAGAATCCATCAGTTCTTTATCTGGTTATGGATACCATTTTCCTTCATGA
Source organism: Vombatus ursinus (assembly GCF_900497805.2). NCBI lineage: Eukaryota > Metazoa > Chordata > Mammalia > Diprotodontia > Vombatidae > Vombatus > Vombatus ursinus. The sequence goes on along the minus strand of NW_020954598.1, from coordinate 815,725 downwards.
GTCCTTTGTACTTGTCTTGGATCATTATGTTGCTGAGAAGAGCTGAGTCATTCATAGTTGATCATCACACAATGTGGCTGATACTGTACAATGTTTTTCTGGTTCTGCTCATTTCACTTTGCATCAGTTCATGCAAGTCTTTCCAGATTTTTCTGAAATCTGCCTGTTCATCATTTCTTATTGCACAATAGTATTCCATTATATTTATATACCACAGATTGTTCAGCCATTCCCCGATTCGTGGGCATCCCCTCAATTTTCAATATTTTGCCACCGCAAAAAGGGCTGCTATAAATATTTTTGCACATGTAGGTCCTTTCTCTTTTTCTTATGATTTCTTTGGGATACAGAGATAGTAGTGGTATTGCTGGATCAAAGGGTATGCACAGTTTGGTTGC
>NW_020954598.1:808150-815235 GCF_900497805.2 Vombatus ursinus | reverse complement strand
AGTACCTCAGAGTTGTTTTTATCTGCATTTCTCTGATAAGAAGTGATTTAGAGCAGTTCTTCATATGCCTATAGATAGCTTTGATTTCTTCATCTGAAAACTGTCTGATCATATCCTTTGACCATTTATCAATTGAGGAACCTCACTGGAATTCTCCAATCAGTGACTGGATAACCATTTATTGGGGATGGCTCCAGGGGCTCCGCGTTACCTCTGGGATCAAAAATAAACTCTGTGATTGGCACCCAAAGTCCTTAACAACCTAGCCTTTTCTTACCTTTCCAGTCTTCTTATACTCTATTCCCCTCTCTACACTCTAATGATGCAGCTACCCCTCATCCACTTGCTATTCCTCTCACAGGACAACATACCATCTCCTGTCTCCATACCTCCATTTCCAATTCCCCCACCAAGCTTGAAATGCTCTTCCCCTCTTGTTCACCTCCCCAATTTCCTGGTCTCTTTCACAACCCAGGTGAAATCCCATCTTCTGCAGGAGGCTTTTTCCACTCTTGCCTTCTCTCTCATCTCCCATTATAGTTCCTTTCCTCTAATTTCATCTTCCATTTACACTATATAAATCATGTGTGAACATAGTTGTTTACATGCTCTCTCCCCCTTTAGAATATGAGTTTCTCGAAGGCAGACTTTTGTCTATCTTTGTATTGCCAGCACTTAGCACAGTGCCTGGCTTTTTGATTGTTGATCACTGTTGTAGGGTGGGATTCTTGACCTTGCATGAGCTACAAGTCTTCCCAAAGAGCAGCCATAGTTACTTATTAATTTCACAGGCAGGCACATTTCAAAGAAAAAATTATACCTTCAGCACCTGCTTCTCTAAGTTTCCAGTTTCATACATCTCCCTGGCAGCCCATGGCTCTTTATCAGGGTGACTGGCTTGGTTATGTACTCAGATTGGATTTTGTTTGCTACCAGAAGCTATCCATCCTTAGCATGGATGCCTCAGAAGTCTCTAACTTGAACCTTACATTAGACATTTACATGGCTACCATATACTGGACACTAGATGCTGGGTATTCCAGAACCAAAAATAAAATAAAATAGTCCCTGTCCTCAAAAAAGTTTGCTTTCCACTGGGAAACAACATATACATAAATAAATATAAGCAATAAGCAAAAAAATACAAACGCATTTCACAGGGATCAAAGAACAGTGATGTCTAGGGTTTGTGAGGGAGGAAGCACCTGAACTAAGCCCTGAAGGGACCTAGGGATTTGTAGGAGAGGAAAAAAATGAAGGGGAAGGGGGCTCTTGGCATAGGCACAGAGACAGGCAATGGAATGTCATGTACAGGAAGCCACAAGTAGGCCAGTTCAGCTAGTGCATGAAGTACGGGAGGGGGAGTGATATGAAATCAGTCTGGAAAGAGAGCTTGAAGCTAGATTGTGAAGGGCTTTAAATGTCAAACAGAGGAATTTGTATTTTATCATAGAGAAAAGAAGAAGTCGTTGAGGCTCCATGAATAGAGAGTGCCATGGTCAGATTTGTCCCTTAAATGATCACCATTTTGGCATCTTGGTGAAGGATGGTTTGGAGAAGGAAAAGGCTGGATCCAGGGACAAGAATTATGAGGGAAGAGAAGGGAGCAAACTTAATTAAATGCCCACTATATGTCAGAAACTATATTAAATGCTTTATAAATATCTCATTTGATTTTCACAAGCACCTTGGCTGGAAGGTACTATTATTATCACCATTTTATAGCTGAGGAAACTGAAGCAGGCAGGAGGCAAGTGACACACATATTATAAGTGTCTGAAGCTGGATTTGAACTCAAGTTTTCCTGACCCCACACCTAGTACTCTACTGACTGTGCCACCAAGGGCAGTAGTCAGGTGAGAAGTGAAAAAGTCTTGAACGAGAGTGATGGGTGGGGGCGTAGAGAGAAGGGAATGAATGCAAGAGAAGCCTTGGAGATGGATTGGGCATGTCTCAGTGACTGCTCTGAGGTGGGCATAAAGGAGAGTGAAGACTCCAGGATGACTCAGAGGTTATGAAACTAGGTTGGGGTAAGCATTGATTAGAAGCATGGCGGTGACCTTGGCACAGTAGGGAAGTTAGAAGGAGCAATGGGATTTTTCCTTTCTATAATCTCCCTCATTGAGTGATCTGACCTAATCCCATAGATTCACTTTCATCTTGAAACAGATGACTCCAAAATCCCCATATGTATAATTCTTCTTTCCCAGCTGCCTGTTGGATGTGTCCTGGATGTCCTATGGACATCTCAAAATTAACATGTCCAAAAAGAGATCTGACCATCCAACTGCGAAATCCAGCCTTTCACTAAACTTCCCTGTGTCTTTTGAGGACACCACCATTCTTGAAGCCACTCAAGTTCATAACTTCATTAATCCTGGATTCTTTTCTCACTCTTCCACCTTCCATATTCAATCTGTTGCCAAGACAGGATTTCTCTGGGTGCCCAAGTGTAATGACTTAAATGCTGAAACCTTTTTTTCATTTCCAATGTTTTTGAAGGAAATATTTCTAACGTGTTATGTACTTCCTATCTTGGGAAACAGAGCATATGGAGCATAATGTAACCTTTTCTTGATGACTCAAGGTCATCATTAAGATCATGAGGGCAGAGCTGGTGTCATATTTATTTTTGTCTTCCCCAGGGAACACTGTGGAACATAGTGCCTTGAACATAAGAGACCCTTCATACTGTTTATTGAATGAATTTTACTGTTCTCTAGATGCTGTAGGGTATTGGATATAATCTTGTAAAATACTCCTAGGGTGGTTAGTCTTTGATCTTCTGTAATCTGTCTTTCTCAGCTGAATACCTCCATTCAACATGTTTTCTTAATAAATGTTTGTTGGCTTGAACTGGGTTATTTTCCTTTTCTTTCTGGTAAGAATGAAAGCAACTCCTTTCCTTGGAGAGGTGGGGGACTGTGAGGGTGGAATGTTGCATATGCTGTCAGATATGGTTGATTTTGCTAAACTGTTTTGTTTTTTATTTTTGATGTAAAAGAAGGTTTACTGAGTAGAAGAGGGAGAAGAGTATATTCAGAGTTTGATGTAATATAAAAACAAAAGGCACCATTAACAGTTTTACAATTAAGAAAAGAATAAAGGGCAGAATGTTCAGCTGCATGAGCTTGTTGACAATGCAGTTCAAATCTTCCTGGGAAATCAACCATTGAATCAAAAATAGAAGCAGCTTTTCCTCAGTTGTTTTCTCACCCTCAATACAGAGTCCATGCTTTATCAGTATCCTTCCACTGTTCAACCAAATACAAAGCATTCTCCGCAATTTCAATCTCTTTGTCACTTTCAGGTCACTTTTAGTTAGGTTCCATCTTACTCTAGAAAGCAGAGAGTATCTTTTTCCCTGGGGGTACCCCATCTTTATCCTGTGGTCCTGCAGGCTGTCACACTAACAACCTTAAAACCAGGTCACATTTTGACAACTAACTGGAGACATCAGTGCTGGCTTTATAAGCTTGGTGTTGTGAGTTCTTCTATCAGATAGCTGATTTGGGCATGCCAGATAATCAGATCTTTGCCCTCTTTCCCATGCAAGCTCTGATCATAGAAAAAAGGAAGCAATTATTATAGCTGCTGAGACTTCTGGATGCTATTGGTTCTCCTCTGCCATTGTTTGTGTTGTTTACAGGTGTGACCCACTTGGAAAAAACTGAAAAATCCGGCCTCACAAAACAAATTAGGGGTGATTTATTTGTATTATATGAGGACTCCTTGCTTTACCAAAGGATTCTCCTAAGTATGCCTGTAAATTTTGAACTCTCCTAGCATATTCAAAATTGGATTTAACTGCCAAACAGGATTTGATATATGTGCCCCATTCCAAAAATACATCTAGAACAAAAATAATAGCTCAAGGTCACATGATGTTTTATGATTTACAAAATACTTTCCTCACAATAACCCTATAAGGTGATAAAGTATGGGCATGTTTAATCTCATTTTACAAGTAATGGAGCAGAGACTTATAGAGGTTGGTGACTTAGCCAGTTACGTATCTAATGAGTGACAAAGCTGGAAAGAAAACGAAGTCACTTAGTTTTAGAACTGTAAGGGACCTTAGGGACCACTTAGAACCATACAGGAGCTCAGTGACAGCTAGGTAATGCAGTGACTAGAGTCCTGGACCTGAAGTCAACAAGACCTGAGTTCAAATACTACCTCAGATACTAAGTAAGCAAATTACTTTGAATCTGTCTGCCTCAATTTCCTCATCTATACATGGGAATAATAACAACTTCCTAGGGTGACTGTGAGGATCATATAAGATAAAATACCTAAAGTGTTTTGCAAACCTAGTCATTCTCTCATTTTACAGATGAGGAAACTGAGGCCCAGAGAAATTAAATGACTTGCTCAAGATCACCCACTGACAAAGTTAGGACTTGAACCCAGGGCCTCTGACTCTAAATCCAGTACTCTTTCCACTGTATCATACTGACTTCCTGAGGTCAGTGTTCCTGTTCACTCTCTTGCCAACTCACTGTACTGATCCTGAACGCTCTTGTACTACAACATGAAGGCAGAGTGGTAGAGCAGACAGGGAGCCAGAAAATCTTATGCAAGTCAATTTCGCTCTGTGTACCTCAGTTTCCTCATCAGGAAACAGAGAGGAGCATAACCAGTGATCTCGAAGGCTTCTTCCAGCTCTGGCATCCTGTCATTCTCATGTTGTGTTGGCCTTCAGAAAGAAGACTGGCGTCGTTAGAGAAAAATCACCCTGTGGGCGCACGGAAGATGACATGATATGATGAGCTGTTGGTGGGTCAAATTGAAGGGATCATTTGTCCGCTTGGCTTCTCCAAATGTTGAGTCCTGCCTACATTACCCAGCAGAAAGTGGTCTCTGTCCAGTGGTCGCATCAGGGAGAGACTCATCGATGCCCCAGGGAAAAATCACTGTGTTTTTCTCATCCCTGGACAGCCCTCTGCCTGGTTGTGGCTCTTTAGTTGCTGTGTCAGCTCTTCTGGCTTATCTTTCCACAGGCTCTCTTTTTCCTCCCTTGCTAACTTTACGACCTTGTCTCTGATTTGTTCCCATGATGGTTTTTGCCTTTATTACCTTGGTACAAGATTTCAGCGGGAGGCATCGACGTGACCACAGCTTCATCATCTACCGGGAGAAGGCAGGAAGCCACGTGGAGAGTGTGACAAAGGGCAGCAGCATCACTCTGCACAGTAAGGGATGGCATCAGAGAATGTACAAATACCTGGGAGATTAGTATGCAGAGTGTAACATATGTCAGCTGCTTCCAGCCAAATTGTTCTCAGTGGGATGCATGAAGAGGAGGAGTCACCAACATTGATCAAACTGGGGGGAAGGCCAGCAAGAAAATACTGTGTTTAAGTATTTATGTCCTAATGAATTAGGTTATGTCCCGTAATGACTTCTGGTATGACTGGCTGTGGAGGACCGTGGGCTGGCAGCAAGAGTCATGACAGGGCTTGGTACAGAAAGTACCAAGATAAGACAGGTGCTACCCTCGGGAAAGCAAACATCCAGCTGGTGGTTGGAGAGAAAGAGAAGTGGTTTTGCTGCAAAGAAACCAGAGGAGAGTTGAAATCTTGGAGAACCTTTCAGAAATGAATACCCATTTCTTTTTATAGATTTGACTCAAGCAAAACTTGAGTCAGTGTATCAGGATACCTCTAAATCAGATCATGCTTTATTCAAAAATGTTTATTCAGTACCTGGTATGTCTAGTGGAGCGCTTGGTGCTGTGAGGGCATCCAGATCAAAGATAAGATGCAGTCTTTGCCCATAAGAATTTACAATCTAGTTGGGGAAACAAGTCATAAATATATAAACAGGGAAACAAGACAGCATATAATCAAATACTACACTGCTCTTGCTAAATTGCTCTAGGAGGTCAGAGAAAGGAGAGATCAGCATAGTCTGGAAGGTCCATGGGAAGCTTTGGGGGGGAAGGTAGGATTTGACTTGGATCTTAAAGGATGAACGTGATTAAGAGAGGCCAAATGAAAGGCAAACGAATTCCAAAGTGGAGAGCATTATGAACAAATAGACGGAAGCCCCAGCGAGTGTGGCTTGCAAGGGAGTCTGAGAAAATGAAATGGGCTCAGAGCGATAAGCCAGTCTCTGCTCTGAGTCAATGCATGGGCTATGGCTTGATTCTTCCTCATGCTGCTGAGCACTGGCTTCTCTTTTTGCTAATAGGGAGTGGGCTGGACTGGCACCTGTAAGCAGCCCCCCAAATTTCCTCTGAATGCTGCCACTTGTCAAATTTTATGGGCAGTGGAAGGGAAACAGAATCCTGAACCTGAGCTCAGAGGTCTTTGCCCCTGAAGTCAGAATGTAATTAACCTGCTCCTTAGGATGTTGGTAAAGACTAGCTTGCATCAGTCATTTGCAGACATTTCCAGTCCATGAACTACTTTGTCAGGGCAAAGGACTAGCAAACAAACTTCCTAACAATAGAATTTGTCAAATCTGGAATGAGTTGTATTATGATATAGTGACTTTCCCAACAAACGTGTTCCAACAGAAGATGGATGCCCAAGTATTAGGAATGTGGTAGGAGGCATCTGTGTTTTGAGTAGGGGATGGGACTAGATCAGGAGGTCTTTACCTTGTTTGTATCATCGATCCTTTTGGCAATAGGCTGAAGAAGTCTATGGACCCCTTCTCTGAATCAAGTTCTTAAATGTGTAAAAAAAAAAAATGCATTGGAAACCAATCATATTGAAATAAAGTGACCAAATTTTTTTAAAACGATTTATGGATCTCAGCTTAAAAACCCCTAGCCTAGATGATCTCCCAGCTCAGGCTTTATAAGCTTACAAGTCTATGATGACTTAGCACTCAACAATGGGAGAAGAGGGAAAACCATTAACAGGGTGAATGGGAAAGAGTGGCTCTGCTTTTAATGGACCACCCATGAAGTCAGTCAATCAACAAGCGTATACTACTACTGCTACTATTGCTACCACGAGTATACTAGTAATACTAGTATTACTACTACTACTTGTATTAGTAATACTAGTACTACTATTGATGATGATGATGATGATGATGATGATGATGATGATGATGATGATGATGATGAT